>NW_016829265.1:0-2855 GCF_001698545.2 Rhinopithecus bieti | reverse complement strand
CGACCCCGCGCCCGTGCCCGACCTCGTCCCCGACCCCGCACTCGCCTCACCCAACGGTCGCGGCGCGCCCGGAACTAAGGGCCCGCCCAGCCACCGCCCCCAATGCCCCCAACACCACCGCTCCGCCGAGGGGGCCTGACGGACGGACACGGGAGCCAACCAGCGAGCCCTCAGGAAGCTGTAGCGAGCGCCATTGGCCAGGTCCGCCCCGCTCGGAGCGCGCCTGACGGACTAATGCGGGAGCCAACCAGCGAGCCCGCAGGGCCGCAGCGGGCGCCGATTGGTCGGCGCTGAGACGCCGTGGGTACCTAAGTCGCCCTCTGCTTCTTCCTTGCAGAGCGCGCCGGAGCGCTGGTGCGGGCGCTGGTACTGGGAGCTGTTGTAGAGCTGCGCCATGGGGTCCGAGTCAATTGGGTCCCTTTCCCAGGTGCGGCGAGACAGTGAGGCCCTTGCTTCCCCTCCCGTGGCCCCGGTGCGGAGACCCCTGCCGCACACCCGAGAGGTGAGCCGGGAGCCCAGGCCCGGCGGCACCGGTTCCCACGAGGCGCGCGTCGCGGGACGCGGGGCCCTGGCGGGGTGGCCGCGACCTGCCGGACACCTGCGGGTCCCTCTGCCCACCCCGGTGCCGGGCTTAGAGCGGGGCCTCAATTTGGGTTACATTTATGAAAAACAGGACCAAAAGAATACTGCACGCTTAAGTAAGGTATTAAGAATATGGGTCTCCTTTTGGGTTGAGGTAATGCTCCGCAACCAGACAGTGGTGACGGCCGCCCAGCATGGCCGGCGTGCTAATCCACTTGGTTGTGCACTGTATTATTATTTTTTTGAGACGGAGTTTCGCTCTGTCGCCCAGGCTGGAGTGCAGTGGAGTGCTCTCGACCCACTGCAACCTCCGCCTCCCAGGTTCAAGCGATTCTCCTGTCTCAGCCTCCAGAGTAGCCGGGATTACAGGCGCCCGCCACCAAGCCTGGCTAATTTTTGTATTTTTGGTAGAGACGAGGTTTCACCATGTTGACCAGGCGGGTCTTGAACTCCTGACCTCAAGTGAAAACACAACCTATGACCTCCAGACACTCAAACGAAAACAGTGGCCTTGGCGGCCAAAACGGGCTGCCCTAGGAGTCCTGTGTCCTGCATGGGGGAGGCGGCACGGTCATCTGCTCAGGAGAACGGGAGCTGCAGCAGGTTCTCTGTGGCGGTGCACGGGCTACCTTTGGACACACCACCTCCTCTCCAGCCAGCTTTTGGTGAAATGGAGACCTTTCTCCCCGCTTTGCAGAGAAGGAAACGTTCACGGAGGTAAGTCTACTCCAAGCATTCAGACCCTGAGACCACGGGACTGCTCAAAGATGGAATACACTGCAAAACAGGGCAGGCTCTGAAGTTACGTAATTTACGCAGGCCATGCTGTGTCCCCAGGCGCCAATGCCACATTTCATACATGTTACTTGGTTTGCAGTTGGAATTCCCCTCCCCTAAAGGGACTGCAAGGCCTTGAGATGGAACTCAGGAGGCCATCGGATTCCATCAACGTCATCACCCCTGAGTTTGCTGCAAGCAGCCATGGAGACCTTCCAAGTCCTCACCTGCAGGCTCAGTGAAGTTGCATTCCAGCGCAGTAACTGAGCTCTGAGATGTGAGGAGGCTTCTCCTCCTGGCTGCACCTGGGAGGCTCAAAGCTGTCCTGAGACTGCAGCAGCCAATTCAGAATGAAAAAGGGTTCACGTGGTGGCTCATGCCTATAATCCCAGCACTTTGGGAGGCTGAGGCGGGAGGACTGCTTGAGCCCATGAGTTCGAAACCAGCATGGGCAGCATGGCGGAACCCCATCTCTACCAAAAAAAGGAAAAAAAATTAGCTAGTTGTGGTGCTGCACACCTGTAGTCCCAACTACTTGGAAGGTTGAGACAGGAAGATGACAGAAGCCCAGGAGGTGGAGGTTGCAGTGAGCTGTGGTTGTACCACTGCACTCCAGCCTGCGCGATAGAGTGAGACCCTGCCTTTTTTTTTTTTTTTTTTTTTTTTTTGAGATGGTGTCTTGCTCTGTCCCCAGGCTGGAGTGCAGTGGCGCAGTCTCGCTCACTGCGACCTCTTCCTCCCGGGTTCAAGCAATTCTCCTGCCTAAGCCTCCAGAGTAGCTGGGACTACAGGCGCACACTGCCACGGCTAATTTTTTTTGTGTTTTAGTAGAGACAGGGTTTCACCGTGGTGCCCAGGCTGGTCTTGAACTGAGCTCAGGCAATCTGCCTGCCTCAGCCTCCCAAAGTGCTAGGATTACAGGCCTCAGCCGCCACGCCTGGCCGACCTTGTCTCTTTTAAAAAAGAAAAAACAGCCAGGCACAGCGGCTCACGCTTAATCCCAGCACTTTGGGAGGCCAAGGCAAGCAGATCGCCTGAGGTCAGGAGTTTGAGACCAGCCCGGCCAACATGGTGAAACCCTGTCTCTACTAAAAAAAATACAAAAAAGGCACGGCACAGTGGCTCATTTTTGTAATCCCAGCACTTTGGGAGGCTGAGGCAGATGGATCACCAGAGGTCAGGGGTTCAAGGCCAGCATAAACATTGTGAAACTCCCGTCTCTACTAAAAAAAATTTAAAAAGGGGCCAGGCGTGGTGGCTCACACTTGTAATCCTAGCACTTGGGAGGGCGAGGCGGGCGGATTAAGAGGTCAGGAGTTCGAGACCAGCCTGGCCAACACAGTGAAACCCCATCTCTACTAAAATACAAAATTAGCTGGGCGTGGTGGCGCTTGCCTATAATCCCAGCTACTCAGGAGGCTGAGGCAAGAGAATCGTTTGAACCCGGGAGGCAGAGGTTGTAGTGAGCTGAGATCGTGCCATTGCACTCCAGCCTG
>NW_016829264.1:4111-6965 GCF_001698545.2 Rhinopithecus bieti | reverse complement strand
GCACATGTACCCTAGAACTTAAAGTATAATAAAAAAATTAAAAAAAAATGGTATAGCTGCTTTGGAAAATGTACAGGCATAAAGTTAAACATAGACTACCAAATGACTCTTCAATTCCACCCGTAAGTATACACCCAAGAGACATGAAAACATATGCAAACACAAAAACTTATACATAAAAGTGCAAGGCAGCATTGTTAATAATAATAGCCCCAAATGGAAACAACCTAAAGAACTATCAACTGATGTGTGGGTAGATAAAATGTTTGTTATATCTAAACAATGAAATATACTCAGCAATAAGAAGAAATGAAGTGCCGATACTTGCTACAACAGAGGACCCTGAAAATGTTATGCTAAGTGAAAGAATCCAGTCACAAAAGGCCACATACTGTGATTTGAACAAGATAAAGCTTCCTGAACAGGCAAATACATACAAACAAAGTAGATCGGTGGTTCCCTAGAACTGAGCAAGGAATGGGAAACCTGTGGGTGACAAAAATGTAGAATTTCTTTTAAGAGTGATAAAAATATTCCAGAATAGATTGTGTTGATGATTGTATAACTCTGTGAAAATACTAAAAGCCACTGAACCGTGCACTTTCAAAGAGTGAATTGCATGGCATGTTAATTATACCTCAATAAAATTGTTACCAGGAAAATCGCTTTGATACTAGTGACTTGAAGTCGTCATAGGATGGTGTACTGCTTGCTTTTATATCATTGGCCAGGGTTTAAGACACAGAATGAGCAGTATGCCCATCTTATAGAAAAAGAATACATTAAATATGTATTCTTTCCATTAGAATCAAGTCCATAAAATTAAAAAACAAATCTCTTTCACTTCTCAAAGCACTGACAGATTTTTATTTGCCCAAAGTATTTGGGTACTTCTTTTGGTCCCAAAATGTACTTGATGTGTTAGCTTATTCATCTGAATATCCATTTCAAGTAGACCAGTTTTAAAATCTCCATGGAAATTAAGCTTTCCATTTTCACATTCCTTTAACTTCTTTTCTGTCATTTCCAAAAGCTCCTTATATCTGCAGGCATGTACAGAATGACTAAATCAAAATGTTCCAGACTAATATTTAATAATTTCTTAAACAAACGTGTTCTAACCTACGAAGAAACAAATCAATAAATTATGACCCTCTCTCCTTTGTTTCAATGTAACACAGTTTGAAAACATTCTAACAAAATTTAACTTTATGTAAGTAATATGAAGAAAATTTTACAACATATATGACAGATAAAGGATTGATATTATAACCATATATAGAGTTTTATAAATAAACTATTAATATTTATTTTAGTATTTGGTTGGGGAAAAGTAATCATGATTTTGAACCACAATTACTTTTGTACCAACCTAGTATGTTAATATAAAATACTAACCTATTATTAAATACAAGTTTTCACTCAGAGATGAGCATCAAAGGGGAAAAGCATATTTATATGTGAATGTTTGCAAAAGACACAAAAATACATTTTTGATACATTTTGACCACAGTCTATAGGAAGAAAAGAATACACACACACAAATTATCACAAAAATTATTCAAAGTAGAATAGAAAGAAAAGAAAACAGTCTGAGTTGAGGAGGGAAGAGGAAATGAGAGACCATGTGAAGACTTAACGACAGTTGTAGGAAGAGATCTAAAGATCTTTGCTAGAACAGTGCTAACAAAGTGAAAGGCATCCAAAACCATGCAGAGAAAGATGAGAGAAAAATATTAATTTGAATCAGAGAACAAATTAAAGTTCTCAGCAAATAGAAAAGCAGCCATGTTGGGGGCTTCAAAGGCACTGAGGAAAATTCTGTTTTTAATCTCGGTGGCAGAAACATAATTACTCATTTTACTTTTTTAGGTAATACATATTTTTATTATAACATATATATACAAATATGTGTATATATACACATATGTGTGTGTATCAAAAACAGCAGAAGTTTAGTGATATATACACATAACTCACATATGCATGGGAGGTACCAGTAGAAAATAAGTAAATACGGCCGGGCGCAGTGGCTCAAGCCTGTAATCCCAGCACTTTGGGAGGCCGAGACGGGCGGATCACGAGGTCAGGAGATCGAGACCATCCTGGCTAACATGGTGAAACCCCGTCTCTACTAAAAAAATACAAAAAAAACTAGCCAGGCGAGGTGGTGGGCGCCTGTAGTCCCAGCTACTCGGGAGGCTGAGGCAGGAGAATGGCATAAACTCAGGAGGCGGAGCTTGCAGTGAGCTGAGATCCGGCCACTGCACTCCAGCCCGGGTGACAGAGTGAGACTCCGTCTTAAAAAAAAACGAAAATAAGTAAATATCCATAATATATTTAAAAACTAAACAGAATCAAAGAGACTGAAATAAAAGTTAATCGAGATAATTTTTGATGATGTTTAAAAACAACAAGGGCAGATTTTCAGATATTAAAGAACAGCAGATATGCACATTACCACCAGGAAGATTACCAAATACAAACATATCTTCAGAAATAAAAATTCAAAGTAGATAATGAAGAGAGCAGTTGACATTATATGCCAAAGGCATTGTCATTATTGTTTTCAAAATCATTAAAGAATAAGAGGGTGATATTTAGGTATTCAAAAAAAGTTGCAGTTTATGCGGCATCTCTGATAAAGCATTAAGACTGAATAATTTGTTTAATTATAAAAATGCAGATATAGGTAAAACTTGTATCTCAATTTTAATAAATATATTGAAATTATAGTTAATATATATTTTTAAAGTTCTAAAATATTGAAACCTTATCCAGTTATTTCTTTTCCTAATTCATTTTTTTCTTTATTTCCCAATCCAAATTATGCTCCAGAGATTGCATTAAGTCA
>NW_016829264.1:0-766 GCF_001698545.2 Rhinopithecus bieti | reverse complement strand
TTTCTATCTCAGAATAAAATTATTTTTATTTTAAAGCCTTTAGAGACCCTAGGTAACCTGCTCTCCACATCTCTCCTGACCTCAGCTGCTATGTTTCTCTTCTCTACTTTCTTTGCTTATTTTGTACTATACATGAACGCTGCCATCCCACATGAATTGTAAAATGGGGATCCAATGCAAAGCTAATAAATCACAGATAGCTACAATGACCTTTCTCTGGGACATGATAGTCTTTGAGCCTTGAAATAGAAATTATGAGCAAATTATTTGTAACAATATTCAAAATAAGTTATAAATACTAGTGGGGTGATTAAATCAAATTTGATATTGTAAAATTCACTACATTTGTCCTAAGGTATGATTTAATAAAATGCAGATGTCTTTAAAAAATTGAGAGGTTATAACAATACATAATTTGAGATTCAAATATGTTCAGATTTAAGTCAAACTGACATAAATGAAAATAAAATTATATCAACTAAAATATACAGAAAGCTACTGAAAAAAAGTATTATTACAAGATGCAGAAATGTACACTTCAAAATATACTTCAAATACACTTCAGTTCCTCTGGAAAATTTATAATTAATTGTCAAAGTAGACTGCTGAACTGAATCTTAATTTCAAAATACTAATTGCTGATATGGGCATTCCCATTTATCTGCTTCAATGTGGTCATAAAATGTGGCCACAAAGAGACATTAAAACCGTTATTTCAACAGTAAAAACCAATGTCATTAATGTTCATCTATTAAAAATCTTAAAA
>NW_016829263.1:0-786 GCF_001698545.2 Rhinopithecus bieti | reverse complement strand
TTGCCTTTTAAGTTATCTATAGTTGTCCCTCTTTATTTCTTGCATTTTCTCTAAATTTCATCTTTGCCTTATATAATAACAGTGGCCTAAGTTATTAAACAAATGATTGTTAATTTTCTCTGAATCTTTATTTTCAATATTTCAGGGTGATTATTCCTCAGTGAAAGCAGATTTTTATCAATCTAATGTTAGAGTACTTTATGTTTTAACGTATGAGATTAAACAGCTTACATCTAATATGCATACTCTTTTATCTACATAACCAATAACTGCTCAGTTTTTTATTTAACATAGATTTTCTTTGTCTCTCCCTTTGCCTCCTATCTGATTTTGTTCTTCTCTACCTCTCCCCACCCACCACTGGTTTTCTAATTGTATTCATTTACTTTTTTTACTTATATCTATTCTTTCCTGCTTTTCACATTAATCACCATGGTTTTACACTTTCTGAGCTAATCAGAAGGAGCCAATTGGTTGACTTTTTTTAACAGAGGAAAACATATTTCCAGCCCTGTTCAGTAAACAAACAGAAAAGATACACACATAAAATCCTCCTGCATGCCTCTTTTATTTTGAGATTTACTTTCCTCTTTGGTAAAATAAACTAGCCTTTATGTGTCTTTGCCTTGGTCTTTTGAGAAGTCTTGAATATTGACATAATCTGTGTGAGTTAAAAATATATTTTCAGTAAATGATAACTTATGTGAGTTCATATTTTGCATAGAGATTATTTTCATAATCTGTGTGTTTCCCGTTGTATGTATTTTGTCTTCTGTTATTTCTTGC
>NW_016829261.1:0-786 GCF_001698545.2 Rhinopithecus bieti | reverse complement strand
GTACACACTCTATCTTTCATGATAATACAGGCTCTGGTGTGGGTTAAATGCTTGCCATTACAAAACAAGAGTTTTCTTTCTTCTATTTTCCAATAACTTTTTTTTTAAATTTTATTTTAACCCTTTACCAAAACAGCCATTTCAAGAGTTATCAGGGTTCTGCTAAGAGTTTCTTTAAGCCTTTTTAGGCTGGCAAAGTCCGGAATGTGCTACAGTAGCATAAGAATTATTTTGAGCTCAAGACATTTGAGAATCAGCAAATGCAGAAAGAGGCTTTCCTTGAATTCCCCTTATCTGCCTAAAAGCAGATCCTCAGAAAGAAAATAACTCATTTGTCATGAATCTCCTCCCTGGGAGTTTCATCATCCAGGAAAGACTGACTTTTATCACAGCAGAAGAGATAATAATTGGCACCACACCCAGACATTGTCACAGACAATACATTATTTCCCATGTATATTTCATGTATATGTCTCCCATGTATTTTCCTAACGGCCCATTTATATTTCCTAACTAAAATTTATTTGCTCTCTCATTAAGTGACCTTTCTTCTTCTCCCTTTCCCCTACTAAGATGGTATTTAAGTTCTCAAATCTCACCACTATTGGGTATTTACTCTTTTTCTGTGATGCCCCTGGTGCATGCACAATTAAAAATTAACGAGTTGAATAATTTTTTTTTTTTTTTTTTGCATGTTTATCTGTCTGTTGTCAGGTCCCCATTTACTAAACCTAAGAAGATAGAGAACAATTTTTTTTTTTAATTTTTTATTTTTTACAGGGCTTT
>NW_016829260.1:0-1127 GCF_001698545.2 Rhinopithecus bieti | reverse complement strand
TTCAGCCAATATGTTCACACATAGAATTTCTTTTACAAAAATAAATTTTCCATGAACCTTCCACAACTTGTTCAAACCTTCACCTTATCTTATCTAACATGAAACAATAATTTAACCCTTTAATCTAGGTAGAGAAAATTCACATTCCCATGACTTCTTATAATCTTTTAACAAAAACACATTTTACTTTCCTCACACAACTTGCAAGTAAAACAGTTTCTATGTCATAGAGATTACTTAATTAATGTGAACTAAAAGAATTACAATTTTATTTTCTGATAAAATATTTGAGTTATACTCATTATTTTAAGTCAATTAATCCAATTAATCGATGTTCTTTCATGTAACACACACAACACATATAAATACACAGACACACAGAAGAAGATCCAGTAGTTGTAACATTTTTCATTTGCCAGTTTCTTAATTGGATTACTGCCTTCAGAGTGGATCCCTTGGAGGAACAGGGCCAGGAAAGCATGCAGTTTCTGCAGCCTAATAATCAGGCACAGCTAGAAGACAAAACAGATCCCCAAAAGATAATGGTCCCATTTTTGTAGCAGATCATGGATCTCAAAAAGAGAAATACTATGTAACAAGACAGTACAATGATTTTACTGTACAATTCATGCAAAGCAACCCAAAGCTAATCAGCCCATTTGGTGATCAGCCCATCCCCCACAGGAGTCTTATCTCTCAGTGTGGAGTGGGGACATCTTCATACCTTCCAGGTGGCCAAGAGCATGCATCTCTGATCCTAACATGCAAAGAGCCAAGCATCTCTCCATAACTGCCATTATCTCTGCCCAAAAGTATATTTCCTACCTAGATATTACCCACCAAAGCTCTCTCATAATGCAAAATAATTTCTGATACCTCCAAAAGTCAAAAACATCTGATAATCAATGCAAAACAGAATAGAACTTCAGATTTTGAGAAGGATCTATCCACTTCCAATTCCTGGATTTTATGAAGAAAACAGATTTTTCCCAAAACAAGATCTGTGGAAAAACTTCTTGTTTTTCCCAAGTAGTCCCAGGCAGTTAGAGCTTGAATATCAGCTTTTAACTAAGCTGACTTTTAACCATAGCACTCTTTTAAAAAGTTCTTTAGGCCGGGCGCGGTGG
>NW_016829259.1:0-535 GCF_001698545.2 Rhinopithecus bieti | reverse complement strand
TATGAATTCATCTCACAGAATTACACTGTTCTTTTCATTGAGTATTTTGCTTACACTGTTTTCAAGGAATCTACAAAGGGATACTTGGGAGTGCATTGGTGCATATAGTGAAAAAGGAAATAACCACAGATAAAAACTACAAAGAATCTGTCTGAGAAACTGCTTTGTGATGTGTGAATTCACGTCACAGGGTTACACTGTTGTTTTCATTGAGGTGTTTGATAACACTGTTTTCGTAGAATCCACAAAGGGATATTTGGGAGCACATTGAGGCCTACAGTGAAAAAGGAAATATCCTCAGATGAAAACTAGAAATCAGTTTCTGTTAATTCATCTCTCAGAGCTACACAATTCTTTTCATGGAGCAATTTAGTGACACTGTTTTTGGGGAAACTGAGAAGATATATTTTTAATCGCATGGAAACCTATGATGACTAAGGAAATATACTCAGATAAAAACTAAAGAACTTTGTGACATGTGAATTCACCACACAGAGTTACACTGTTCTTTTCATTGAGCAGTTTGCTAACACCG
>NW_016829257.1:0-1130 GCF_001698545.2 Rhinopithecus bieti | reverse complement strand
ACTTAAAGTATAATAATAAAAAAATAAAAAAATAAAAAGAAATTTAAAAAAAGGTATACAAATATTGAATTCCCACTATATTCAGTGTTCCATGGGCAACAAAAATATAATCCAAACATAGTTCATATGCCAGAAATATGTGAACAATATAAGATAAAATGTCAACATATTTAAATATGGTTGGAACATTAGCATTGCTATAAGGGAAAAGCGCAATAGAGTTTCAGAAAAAAGAATGATCAAATATCATCCATGAGGAAAAAAATAACTACAGGAAATTAGAAGTAAGGAATATCAAAATTAATTAAATAAAAACTACTTATTCAAGTATTTTTCTATACATAATCTGCATATTAAAGATATACTTAAAAGAATTTTCTGGTATAATCTTTATGGTAAACAAAGATAAGCACTCCTTAGAATACAAACTGCAGTATTTCTCCAAGTAAATCCCCATGTGATGGTTAATATTGAGTGTCAACTTGATTGGATTGAAGGAGGCAAAGTATTGTTCCTGGGCGTATCTGTGAGGGTGTTGCAAAAAGAGATTAACGTTTTAGTCAATGGACCTGGAAAGGCAGACCCATCCTCAATCCAGGTCGGCACAATTTAATCAGCTGACAGCATGGCTAGAATAAAAGCAGGCAGAAGAATGTGGACTACCTAGACTGGTTGAGTCTTCCAGCCTACATTGTTCTGTGCTGGATGCTTCCTGCCTTCAAACGTCGGACTCCAAATTCTTCAGCTTTGGGACCTTTGACCACAGACTGAAGTCTGACCTGTTGGCTTCCCTACTTTCCAGGTTTTGGGACTCAGACTGGCTTTCTTGCTCCTCAGCTGGCAGATGATCTATTATGGTACCTCACCTTGTGATCGTGTGTGTCACTACTCCTTAATCAACTCTTCTTTATACATACATCTATCATATTATTTCTGTCCCTCTAGAAAACCCTAATACACTCCTACAATTCAGAGGTTATAGTCTATTAATTTGGCTATTTATTCAGGTTTTCTTTCTTTCTTTTTTTTTTCATGCTAAATTAGAAACTGAATAGTGGTTATACACAGTGAGGAAATTGTGGTTGTAGAGAGAGAACACAGAGCTTAGAAATACGAAAATAAAAAAAAAA
>NW_016829256.1:0-1669 GCF_001698545.2 Rhinopithecus bieti | reverse complement strand
GCTGCTGCTGCTGCTGCTGCTGCTACTGCTGCTGCTGCTGCTGCTGCTGGTATGAATACTCCTATTAGGGTCCTGCAAAAAGGGGAGAAGAAAATGAAACTCTCAAAACTAAATAGCAATGAAGAGTCAAAAGAGATCTACATAAAATGATCCTTCTTTTATTGCTCTCAAGCTATCATTAAAATACCAAAAATATTTTAATATAAACCAAAAACCACAATATAACAGGTGAGAATAGTGTATGTGAGAAACACAGTGACAGTAGGTTATTATCAAAGAACGTAATGAGGAAAGCTGTTTTCTTAATCATCTGAAGCATGGAGTTTTAAAACATTTCGATTCAGCAAATGTTAACTGCTGCTTGTCCAAGAAGACACAAGGATGAATAAGACATGGGCCCCACTCTTAATAACTGTGACGTATCTAAGATTGATAGTTGTCGACAACCAAAAGAAGGGAACTATTTAATTCTGTTGGGAGCATAGGGCGAAGAACAGTTCAAAAATTCATAAAGAAGTAACATCTGAATTAGGTCCTGGAGGATAAACAGGTAATTACTAGAATGAAAAGAATGGAAAAGTACTTAAGAGACCAAGGACCAGAATAAACTAAAACAACAGGGAGCAAAGCACAGATTGTATTTGGGGAACAACACCCAGCTATAGAATAAGATTGAGAAGGAGGCAGAAAAATAGCCCAGCTTCACATAGTAAGGTCAGATTACATTAAATTTCAAATGGCTTTGCAATATAAGGAATCATAAAGCCCCCAAAAGAAATAAAGTAATTCTCAATTTGAGATAAAAAGCAATTACTTTTATGCTGTACAAAATTTCATTAATTAAGAACTATATCTCTCACCCACTAGAAAAAAAATAAAAGTATGTTAATAGAACAAAGATTTCACCTAACCATCAAATGGACTAGAAAGTCTTTAGCAATTACTGTGCTATGATCATGAGAAAAGAGGTAATAGCTGCCTATTTCATTTTAAATGTGATCAATTTTTCCACTCATATAAACACATCAGAATATATAACCTATGTATAATCTTTCTGTTTAGGAACAAAATCTAAGTCCATACTTACCATATTTGTGAACCTCTACCATTAATAGTAAGAATAAGAAACAGAGTAGATCCTGGACATGCAAAAATCCACATCAATACTAAAAGAAGAGCTCTTTCTTGCTTACTTCCACCTCCTGATGGAACCAAAGACAAATAAATGTCCAAATTTTCAACTAGAATTTACATCTTCAGGCTTGCTTATTATCTTTCACCTCTAACTCACCCACTTAAGCCCAATGATATGTAAACCAATCCTATGTTCCTTAAATATCTAGCATGACACAGGACGGTAAGCAAGCAGGGGCTATGCTTTTCACTAAAATGAACAATCTACTTATTGGGTCTACACAAAAACAAAACAATGAAAAATATATACATAAGTACATGTATAAGCGTCACAAAATAATATCTAAATGAAAACTTACTGTTCTATATTAGTAGAAATATATTTTTTGGTTTCTTAATATATTTTTTGTCTTATTTGCTCAACAACAAAATGACACTTAACAAAATTATTCCATTTATTTCCTGGAGTGGTTTTAAAATTCTAAAATGGATGAAGTTACTAAGCAAAGACTTGTTTTATGCATCAAATTAGATA
>NW_016829255.1:0-895 GCF_001698545.2 Rhinopithecus bieti | reverse complement strand
TTTAATCAATATTTAATAAAAAATAATTAATTTTTTCTAGACAGGGTCTTGCACTGTCACCCAGGTTGGAGTGCAGTGGCACGATCCCAGCTCACTGTAACCTCAACTCCTGGGCTCAAGTGATCCTCCCACCTCAACTTCCCAAGTAGCTAGTACTACAGGTCCTTGCCACCATGCCTGGCTAATTTTTTATTTTTTATTTTTTTTGAGGCAGGGTCTTGCTCTGTTGCCCAGGTTGGAGTGCAGTGGCGAGATCTTGGCTCACTGCAAGCTCTGCCTCCCGGGTTCATGCCATTCTCCTGCCTCAGCCTCCCGAGTAGCTGGGACTACAGGTGCCCACCACCACGCCTGGCTAATGTTTTGTATTTTTAGTAGAGACAGGGTTTCACCATGTTAGCCAGGATGGTCTCGGTCTCCTGACCTCGTGATCCACCTGCCTTGGCTTCCCAAAGTGCTGGGATTACAGGTGTGAGTCACCACGCCTGGCCCATGCCTGGCTAATTTTTAAAACACTTTTTATTTACGATGCCCAAACTGGTCTTGAACTCCTGGCCACAAGTGCTCCTCAGCCTCCCAAAGTGCTAGGATTACAAGTGTGAGCCACCGTGATTGGCCTAAAATGCTTATGAGTGACTTATTTAAAGGTAAAAATTATGAACACATTGTATGCCAACACATTTTACTATTAATGTGAAAATTGTTTTGACCTCATAGACCCACTGAAAGAGCAACATTGTGCTCAAGTAAAGCATTAATTTGGCCCAGAATGTAAAAGAGCATTAAAAAAGGACAAAACTCAAAAGTAAATTTCACTTGTCTTGGTTTGTCCATATCTGAGTCTGAAAAGAAGCTATGAAATACATTGAAATTGTAGCAAAGTTTGCTAAATCTTAAT
>NW_016829254.1:0-1755 GCF_001698545.2 Rhinopithecus bieti | reverse complement strand
CAGATGAGAAGGAGAAAAACTGCCCTGAGGGATAGAAGTTGGAACACTAGTTGCTTTTTTAGCTACCTTATCAGCATAAGCATTGCCCTGAGCCATGGGATCTGATGCCTTTTGATGGTCCTTGCAGTGAATGACTCCAGCCTCCTTTGGAAGTAAAGTGGCCTGGAGAAGAGTTTTTATTAAAGAGGCATTAATGATGGAGGACCCTTGTATAGTGAGAAAACCTCTTTCAGCCCATGTAACAGTATGGTGGTGCAGGATATGGAAGGCATATTTAGAGTCAGTATAAATATTGATGCATAATTCCTTTGCAAGAGTGAGGGCTCAAGTTAAGATAATGAGTTCGGCTTGCTGAGAAGTAGTGGAGGGGGGCAGAGTGGTAGCCTCAATGATAGATGTGGAAGATACTATAGCATAGCCTGCCTTTGCTGTTGTGTGGCGATTAGGCCTGGTGGAACTACCATCAAAAAACCAAGTGTGATCAGGGTGAAGAACAGGAAAGAAGGAAATACGGGGAAATGGAGTGAATGTCAGGTGGATCAGAGAGATACAGTCATAGGGGTCAGGTATGGTATCAGGAATAATGTGGGAGGGCAGATTGAAATCCAGGCCAGGAACAATGGTAATTGTGGGAGACTCCACAAAAAGTGAGTACAGCTTAAGGAGCGGGGGAGCAGAAAGTGTATGTGTCAGGTGTGAGGAAGAAAATAGATTTTGGAAGTTATGAGAACTGTAGAGAGTGAGTTGAGCATAGTTTGTGATTTTGGGTGCCTCTCAAAGTATTAGGGTGGCAGCAGCCACTGCATGCAGACATGAGGTCTAGGCTAAAACAGTAAGGTCAAGTTGTTTGGACAGAAAGGCTACAGGGCGTGGTCCTGGCTCTTGTGTAAGAACTCTGACCACAGAGCCTTGCACTTTGGCTGTGTGTAATGAAAAACGTTGGGATGAGTTAGGGAGAGCTAGTGTAGGGGCAGCTTCTAGGGCTGTTTTTAAGGAACAGAAAGAGGAGTGGCAAAAGGATTTAGGATCTATGGGGTCAGCTAAGTTTGGTTTTGTGAGTTTGTACAATGGTGTTGTTAGGATGGCAAAACCAGGTATCTAAAGGCAAAAGTATCCTACCATGACCAGGAAGGAAAGGAGTTGTTGTTTTGTAGAAGGGGTTGTGGTTTGGGAGATTAGCCAGACACGATCAGCACGGAGAGCATGTGTGTTTTCATGAAGAATTATGTTGAGATAGGTAATGGATGAGGAAGAAATTTGGGCTTGACTGAAGTAATGGGGGCTGTCCGTGAAGCCTTGTGGCAGTACAGCCCAGGTACTTTGCTGAGCCTGTTGGGTATCAGGGTCAGTACAAGTGAAAGCAAAGAGAGGCTGGGATAAAGGGTGCAAGGAATAGTAATGAAAGCATGTTTGAGATCCAGAACAGAATAATGGGTTGTGGAGGGAGGTATTGAGGATAGGAGAGTATATGGCTTTGGCACCATGGGGTGGATAGGCAAGACAATTTGGTTGATAAGGTGCAGATCCTGAACTAACCTTACTGTAAGGCTTGTCTGCTTTTGGACAGGTAAAACAGGGGAATTGTACGGAGAGTTTATAGGCTTTAAAAGGCCATGCTGTAACAGGCAAGTGATAACAGGCTTTACTCCTTTGAAAGCATACTGTGGGATGGGATATTGGCGTTGAGCAGGGCAAGGGTGATTAGGTTTTAATGAGATGGTAAGGGGTGCGTCATTTGTCACCAAGGAGGGAGTA
>NW_016829253.1:0-3419 GCF_001698545.2 Rhinopithecus bieti | reverse complement strand
CCAACACGGTGAAACCCCGTCTCTATTAAAATACAAAATTAGCTGGATGTGTTGGCACATGTCTGTAGTCCCAGCTACTCAGGAGGCGGAGGCAGGAGAATCGCTTGAACCCAGGAGGCGGAGGTTGCAATGAGCCGAGATAGTGCCATTTTGCACTCCAGCCTGGGTGACAGAGTGAGACTCTGTCTCAAAAAAAAAAAAAAAAGAATAAAAAGGAAAAGAAAAAAGAAAGAAATTCAATTGATTATATTATTATGGAATAACAATTACTTTATATGCATAAATCTATTTATAATTTGTAATATAAACAATAATTTGGTCAGGCAGGATGCTTTGATTGTAGTAATAGAAACAAAGGTCTTTCTAGTTTATGCCAAAAGGGGGATTGCTTATAAAATTACAAGGATACCTTAACAAAGCAAAGAACAACAGTTGAAGCGAGGCCTTAGGGACTGTGGCCAGTAATACAAATCGAATCTTGCTAGCTTAAACAAAAAGGAGATTTTATAATTAGGATACAAGAATACCCTACCAAGCCAAGAGTAGGCATTATAGCCATACTTCATGAAGGGCTGGGACAAGGGAAGAGAGCATTGTTAGATAGTCAGAAATCACACTCTTCTAATCTCTCGTCTCCAGTTTTCACTTTGCAAATGTTTCATTGCTCCCTCACTGCATATTTGGTGTTTTTGGTTTTTTACCCTTCCTAAGTCACACGGTAGGCATGGCAACCCATAGCCCCCCAGTTTGTATTTCCTCTATTCCAGAGAAGAGTCAGATGAAAGCCAGAATCTCTTACCTCTAACCCCAAATTCCTAGGGAAGTTTTAGGACATCACCAAAATTAGAAATAACTCCCTTCTCTGGGATTGGAAGTAAAACAGAAGTTTCAGGACACCAAGAGACAGAGGACAGTTAAAATTTTTGTTTTTACTGCCTCTTATAGAGCTTGAACTTACTTAGATTTAGGTGAGGATAGCTGTAGATGTGCTGGAACCCATGGCACACTGTGTGAAAATGACCAGGTGCTTCAAAAGAGAGAGCAGTTCTAACTCCTTTTACAATTGCCCTTGGGATAGGAATGACAGGCCTGGGTAATGCTATAAACTTATTTGAGGGAGAGTTCTTTGCATTTATTGTAGGAGGTATGATTTATCTCTCAGGAAGGTGTGAATAGGTCTTAGTATGGGTAATTTAAGCACAAAAGCTAATATGCTTGTTAATGAGTCATTTTTTCCCAAGGGGAAGAAAAATACTAATTACATGGAGAATGTTTAGGAAGAAAAAGAAAAGATTACATAGTAAGTGTCAGACATCCCTCAGAACTGTAAATAGAAATTTGACCAAGGGTCTTATAGACTGGAGAGAAACTCTAAATCATCTAACGTGAGTCAGGTGCCTGTAAGCATTTTTATCATAGTAGGGTGAGGGTGAGGAACATTCTGAGAAATAAAGATAGGAAAGGAAAATAAAATTATTTTCTGAATTCTCTTTTTTTTTTTTTTTGAGGCAGGGTCTCACTTTGTTGCCCAGGCTGCTGGAGTGTAGTGGCATATTCTCCACTCATTGCAGCCTCAACCTTTAGGGGTCAAATGGTCCTCCCACCTTAGCCTCCCAAGTAGCTGGGACTACAGGTATGTGCAACCACACCAGGCCAATTTTTGCATTTTCTGTAGAGACAGGGTCTCACTATGTTGTCCAGGCTGGTCTCAAAGTCCTGGGCTCAAGCAATCTGCCCACCTCAGCCTCCTAAACTGCTGGGACTACAGGCATGAACCACTGTGCCTGGTCTATTTTCTGGATTCAGCATTTCAAGCTATCTTGCAGGAGGAAAATTATACTGCTTACTAAAAGCATAACATGGTAATATTTGAATTATAAGTAATTTATGTGTTTTAAATTCAGAAAAACTAATAGAGATATTCCACCCAGCCCTACCCACATCGAAATAAAACTGAAAACATCAAAAGTGCTGTGGATATTTTATTCAAAAATATATATTTTTTCTGGCCAGGCGTGATGGCTCATGCCTGTAATCCCAGCACTTTGGAAGGCCGAGGCGGGTGAATCACTTGAGGTCAGGAGTTCTAGACTAGCCTGGCCAACATGGTGAAACCTCATCTCTACTAAAAATACAAAAATTGGCTGGGTGTGGTGGTAGGCGCCTGTAATCCCAGCTACTCAGGAGGCTGAAGCAGGAGAATTGCTTGAACCCTGGAAGCAGAGGTTGCAGTAAACTGAGATCACGCCACTGCACTCTAGCCTGGGCAATAGAGCGAGACTCAGTCTCAAAGAAAAAAAAATATATTATTTTGTGCTGAAAATTTTAAATGTTTTTCTCCTATTTGTTGACATACACTCATTTTACTTAATACGTCTTTGGATGAGAGTTAAGCTTAACATTAAGTTAAGCTTAATATTCATGACATCACTCTAGTTCTTCCTAATTTTGTTTCTAGAAATAAGAACCAGTGAGGGAAGTAGAGCCACTCTATTGTAAAGAAGAAAAATAGTAATATTAGTATGGACATGTTAAGAGACTCAGAAGCTGATAATTCAGTTTCAACTTTACCCGATTTCAGTGTATACAAGGTTTCAAAAGAAAAAGTCATTCAGTATTATGTGGAAAGGTTTGTATTTCAACCTCTATATTTCTTCATGAACATTTTCCCTTAATGTGGTCATCTTTTTGATGATCATAAAGTGTCATTCAGTACATTTTCAGCACCCTCTTCTAATGAAATGGTTGACAGGTATGCAAATACTTTTTCCATTAGAGGTTCCCCGAGAGAAGGCATTGGAGAGTTCCTTTTCACTAGAGAATCATCAGAAAACCAGTCATCAGCTGCTTCTACACTTCGGCTGTAATAAGAATCAGATGGCAATGTTGATAAGCTTAATGTAACATTGCTGCGATTTGTTGCAGAGCTGGTCTCTGAGGGATCACAAATGACACTTTCTGTTGCAAGGCGGGATTCATCTTTAGAATGATCTTTAATTGCTGTAAAAACATAGATTTACCATGAATATTATATATTCATGAGCCAACTCTTAATCATAAGGACAATGTCAGAGTGGGCAGGATAATGCTATAAAGAAATTCTGAGTTGCTATCATCATCCACACAGTGTTATATGTAATTAGGAATTAGCAATATTTTCATGATAATCAAGAATAGAAAAGACTATTCTAAATGAAATCAACCTGCTTAAACAGAAAAAGACTAATTAGGCTAGAAATGTTTCAAAATATTCCTTAAAATGAGAAAAGACTGATTGCCTTGTTTTAGAAATAAATTTTAACAATACTGGTATAATTAATAAACTATCATTTCTTGCTTAGTCAATCTGTGTAAATATTGCATTACAAATTCAACTTTCTGAGAAAGAAATAATTATTTATGATAGTAGAAATAACTAC
>NW_016829252.1:0-895 GCF_001698545.2 Rhinopithecus bieti | reverse complement strand
TGTTATTGTGAACTGTGCTGCAAGAAACATAAGTGTGCATGTGTCTTTATAGTAGAATGATTTACAATCTTTGAGGTATATACCCAGTAATGGGATTGCTGGGTCAAATGGCATTTCTGGTTCTAGATCCTTGAGGAATCGCCACATTGTCTTCCACAATGATTGAGTTAATTTACACTCCCACCAACAGTGTAAAAACATCCTATTTCTCCACATCGTCTCCAGTATATGTTGTTTCCTGACTTTTTAAAGATCACCATTCTAACTGGTGTGAAATGATACCTCATTGTGGTTCTGATTTCCTTTTCTCTAACAACCAGTGGTGATGAGGGTTTTTTTTTCATGTTTGGTGGCCACACAAATGTCTTCTTTTGAGAAGTGTCTGTTCATATCCTTTGCCTACTTTTTGATGGGGTTGGTTTTTTTTCTTGTAAATTTGTTTAAGTTCTTTGTAGAGTCTGAATATTAGCCCTTTGTCAGATGGACAGATCGCAAAATTTTTCTCCTATTCTGTAGGTTGCCTGTTCATGCTGATGATACTTTGTGGGGTTTTTTTTTTGTTGTTGGTTTTTTTGTTTTTGTTGTTGTTGTTGTTTTGCTGTGGAGAAGTTCTTTAGCTTAATTAGATCCCATTTGTCAATTTTGGCTTTTGTTGCCATTGCTTTTGGTGTTTCAGTCATGAAGTCTTTGCCCATGCCTATGTCCTGAATGGTATTGCCTAGGTTTTCTTCTAGGGTTTTTATGGTTTTAGGTCTTACATTTAAGTCTTTAATCCATCCTTAGTTAATTTTTGTATGAGGTGTAAAGAAAGGATCCAGTTTCAACTTTCCCCATATGGCGAGCCAGTTTTCCCAGCACCATTTGTTAAATAGGGAATCCTTTCCCCATTTCTTGT
>NW_016829251.1:0-1708 GCF_001698545.2 Rhinopithecus bieti | reverse complement strand
GTGTAGTTCCAGCTACTCGGGAGGCTGAGGCAGGAGAATGACGTGAACCCGGGAGGCAGAGCTTGCAGTGAGCTGAGATCCGGCCACTGCACTCCAGCCTGGGCGACAGAGCGAGACTCCGTCTCAAAAAAAAAAAAAAAGAGAAAAAAAAAAAAAAAAAAAAAACAGGGTTTCACTATGTTGGTCAGACTGGTCTCGAACTCCTGACCTCCGGAGATCCACCCGCCTCAGTCTCCCAAAGTGCTGGGGTTACAGGTGTGAGCCACCGAGGCTGGGATAAATGTTTATTGAATAACTGAATGGATGAGGAAGCCTTCTCTGTGTCTTCTATATACTCCTCATTGCACCTTCTATATCTCAGTTTGACAACTTGTCACATCAAATTATATTAGTTTTTTAATGTCTGTTTCATCTATTAGAATGTAAGTTCAAGCCAGGTGCGGTGGCTCACACCTGTAATCCCAGCACTTTGGGAAGCTGAGGCGGGCAGATCACCTGAGGTCAGGAGTTTGAGACCAGCCTGACTAACATGGTGAAACCCTGTCTCTACTAAAAATACAAAATTAGCCAGGTGTGGTGGTGCATGCCTATAATCCCAGCTACTTGGGAGGCTAAGGCAGGAGAATTGCTTGAGCCTGGGAGGCGGAGGTTGCAGTGAGCCGAGATCACACTATCGCACTCCAGCCTGAGCAACAAGGGCAAAACTCCATCTCAAAAAAAAAAAAAAAAAAAAAGTAAATTCAAGATCAGAGAGCCTACCTTGTTCATTAAAAAAAACTACTTCCTAGGCCAGGTGTGGTGACTCATGCCTGTGAACCCAGCACTTTGGGAGGTCAAGGCCAGAGGACTGCTTGAGCTTGGGAGTTTGAGACCAGCCTGGGCAACATAGCAAGACCCCTCCCTATCTTGAAAAAAAAAAATTTTTTTTTTAATTTAGTTCCTAAACCAGGTGTGGTGGCTAGTGGCTCAAAAAAAAAAAAAAAAAAAAAATTAACCAGTTATGGTGGTATGTGCCTATGGTTTCAGCTACTCAGGAGGCTGAGGTGGGAAGATAGCTTGAACCCAGGAGGTCGGGGTTGCAGTGAACCACGATGGCACCACTTTGCTCCAGTCTGGCAGCAAGGTGAGACCCTATCTCAAAATAAAAAAGTTTCTATAGATGATCTAGTATAATACATCACAGGCAGAAAATGAGCAAAGGCAGGAAGGAGGGAATGTGTGCAGCCATTATGTTACTGCTGAACACATAACAAAGAAGAATATGGTGCTCCCTGCCCTAAAGGGGTGCACAATGTGGTGAGGGAGACAGGAAAACAGATTATTACAAGTGACCATTGTTAGAACATGATGAACAAGGTGTTTTGGAGAACATGGAGAAAACTTCATTGTAGAAAGTAAAAAGCTTCCTCTTCAAAGTTTCCCTTCTTGTTAAAGAATAAATCATAAGTGTTAGAAATAATAATTTTTTTTTTTTTTTGAGACGGAGTCTTGCTCTGTCGCCCAGGCTGGAGTGCAGTGGCCGGATCTCAGCTCACTGCAAGCTCCGCCTCCTGGGTTCACGCCATTCTCCTGCCTCAGCCTCCAGAGTAGCTGGGACTATAGGCGCCCGCCACCTCGCCCGGCTAGTTTTTTTGTATTTTGTAGTAGAGACGGGGTTTCACCGTGTTAGCCAGGATGGTCTCGATCTCCTGACCTCGTGATCCGCCCG
>NW_016829250.1:0-680 GCF_001698545.2 Rhinopithecus bieti | reverse complement strand
TATAGTCATACAGTCATATATATACTGAGTATAGTCAGTCATATACTGACTATATATGTCAGTATACATACATATATATACTGAAACATATATGTATGTATAAATATATATATTTCAGTATATATGTATGTATAAATATATATATTTCAGTATATATATGTATGTATACTGACATATATAGGTATCGTCAGATAGTGTGTGTATATTCAGCTGCAGGCAAATTGGTGCCATTATATAAAGTATGAAATTCTTGAACTTTGGATTTGACTATTAAACCTGACTTTGTTGTCATTAAGTTTACATCGATATTTCCTGGAATTGCACATTGCTAAATTTTTCTGCAAAACCGAGATTTCTAAAACATGATGGGGCATTTGATACAAGAAAAGGCAAATAAAGAAAAAGTAGAATGCCATTTGTCATTCTTCTCAAGTGTTTCCTTAAGAAAACTATGTGATCCGAAGTTATTTAGACAAAAGCTTAAGAAATAAAACACTTAGTAACTCATGCTAGTACTTGATTATTCTTTTGCTTATCAAGTTGTCTTCTTTTTATGATTATTATACCTTTAATTGCAAACATTCATTGGATTGGCTCAGTAGCATTTTATGTGAGACAGCTTTCCATTTTAATAAGTACATATTCTCCTTTGTTAATGTGAAATAGAAGTGGAGGGGTGG
>NW_016829249.1:0-3423 GCF_001698545.2 Rhinopithecus bieti | reverse complement strand
AGATCCGGCCACTGTACTCCAGCCAGGGCGACACAGCAAGATTCCGTCTCAAAAAAAAAAAAAAAAGAAATTGGGGCAGGAGTATTATTATATCTGCAATTACATCTATATGAATCCTGGTTTTTAAAAAATAGTTAATTAACAATCCTCCCTTCCACCCCCATCAGATGCTTAACCTTGTCTTCCATACCACTGTGAGCACCTTTATGTTTCTCT
The DNA here is from genome assembly GCF_001698545.2 of Rhinopithecus bieti. NCBI lineage: Eukaryota > Metazoa > Chordata > Mammalia > Primates > Cercopithecidae > Rhinopithecus > Rhinopithecus bieti. Next base: position 3,207 of record NW_016829249.1, on the reverse strand, counting down.
GTCATCTTCTTAGAAGTTGAGGATAAGGTATTTCAGGTTAGAAACTATTTGGCCAGGTGCAATGGCTCACGCCTATAATCCCAGCACTTTGGGAGGCCAGGAGTTCCAGACCAGCCTGGCCAACATGACGAAACCCTGTCTCTACTGAAAAAAAAAGATACAAAAATTAGCCGGGTGTGGTGGCACGTGTCTGTAGTCTCAGCTACTCAGGAGGCTGAGGCAGAATTGCTTCAACCCAGGAGGTGGAGGTTGCAGTGAGCCGAGATTGCACCACTGCATTCCAGCCTGGGTGACAGAGTGAGACCGTCTCAAAACAACTATTTGGTGGCCGGAACGAGGGGAAAATACTTTTCTGTGGTTTAGACTAGGAATAGGGGAGGAAGAATATACAGAGTATTGGAGTTCTAGAACTTAAGTTTTGGCTGGCTACAGTGGTACACACCTGTAGTCCCAGCTACTGAGGAGGCTGAGGTGGGAGGATTGCTGGAACCTGGAGTTTGAATCCAGCTTGGGCAACAGAGCAAGACCTCAGAATTTTTTTTTTTTTGAGACAGAGTCTCGCTCTGTTGCCCAGGCTGGAGTGTAGTGTCGCCATCTCAGCTCACTGCAACCTCTACCTTCTGGGTTCAAGCAGTTCTCCTGCCTCAGCCTCCTGAGTAGCTGGGATTATAGGTGTGTGCAACCATTCCCAGCTAATTGTATTTTTAGTAAAGATGGGGTTTCACCACGTTGGTCAGGCTGGTCTCAAACTCCTGACCTCATGATCCACCTGCCTCAGCCTCCCAAAGTGCTAGGATTACAAACGTGGGCCACCGTGCCCAGCCAAGACCTCAGCTTAAAAAAAAAAAAAAAAAAAAAAATTGTACTAGATGAACTCTCAGGACTGAGTCTCATTCTTCTTCCCCTCAGTTAACTAGTAAGTGGGGGGCCCACTCAGAACTAACTTTTCATATGGATGTTTCTGAATTTATTTCATATGGATTTTTGGCATTTCACAGCTATGTACTAATTGTCATCTTTTGCTTTCAATAACTTTATAAAAGGCTCTGGGCTACAGACCACTATCAGCCTTTAAGAATATTTGCTGGCCATCTTGCTGATGTGAATTGTACCAGATTCCATCCAAATTCTAATTATGTTGCTACGGGCTCTGCAGACAGAACTGTGCGACTCTGGGACGTCCTAAATGGTAACTGTGTAAGGATCTTCACTGGACACAAGGTATTTTATACACTTATTCCAGCATCCACGGTTGCTTTCAAGATAAAAATATTTTTTAAACAAATGACACATAAATTTTGCAGACACCATTCTTACTACAAAACTTAAAATTTTGTCTTATTTTCCTAGACATACTTTACTTTGATCCTTTCTATGAACTTCTTTTGTAGGGACCAATTCATTCCTTGACATTTTCTCCCAATGGGAGATTCCTGGCTACAGGAGCAACAGATGGCAGAGTACTTCTTTGGGATATTGGACATGGTTTGATGGTTGGAGAATTAAAAGGCCACACTGATACAGTCTGTTCACTTAGGTTTAGTAGAGATGGTGAAATTTTGGCATCAGGTAAATGACTATTAATGGCTTTATGGTAAATGCTATGTTAAGAGGAAACAGTGTTGACGATTGCAAAACTAAGTCCTTGTGTTTTAGGTTTTGCTTCCCTTTAGCTGTGATTCCAGCGTGTCACCCTATACATGAATTACTTCTCAGGTTAAAGTACCGCTTGAAATGCTCCTTAGGAAGGAATAGAGTTGTTGGTCAAATTTAGATTTTTCACCCAAAATGTACAGTAGATACATAAAGTGTACTGGACAAAATGTCCGAATGTAAATATGATGGATGCAACTAATGGTTTCCTTTGACTTCCCCTTAGGTTCAATGGATAATACAGTTCGATTATGGGATGCTATCAAAGCCTTTGAGGATTTAGAGACCGATGACTTTACTACAGCCACTGGGCATATAAATTTACCTGAGAATTCACAGGAGTTGTTGCTGGGAACATATATGACCAAATCAACACCAGTTGTACACCTTCATTTTACTCGAAGAAACCTGGTTCTAGCTGCAGGAGCTTATAGTCCACAATAAACCGTCGGTATTAAAGACCTTTTGGAAGCTACTGTTTTTGAAAAGGGAGACTAAAAGCAAATACCTCAGTGATTAATATTTAAGCTACAAAGAATGTTTTTGTCTATATGGATCTGGAAGTATGCTGCTTGGAAAATCTGAACGGGACAGTTCCACGTTTCTATAGCAACCACATTTGACTAATTTCCGTTAGTTGAATAAGAGGTATTATGATCATGGAGGGGACATTTATGGTGCTTTGGATTGTGTGGAAACTATGCATTTTCTGTTCAAATGCTATTTTAATTTATTATGTTTAGAAAAACAGTTGATTTCAATAATTCATCCTGCTTCAAGATTCAAATTCAGAAATATACTATCATCTTGAATTTTAGCTGAAGAATCCTATGAGCATGTATGTTTCTGCTGTAAAAACATAGTTACTGTACGGCACTCAAAAACTGTTAAATGATCCACTAACTTTTTTTTTCTTGGCCCACGATTAGTGGAATGTATGTAACTAGGTAGGGTTCCTTTGTTAGATCTAGATGAAGTACAAGCATCCACTGACATCTGAATTTATATACCTGTTGAGTTTTGAGTGCACCCAAACACTCGATAAACCAGGTGAAGAAATTTAGCTTCCATGTTCTACTTCAGCTAAAACAGCTACATACAACCTAGTACACTTGAAGTCAGACAGACATTTCAGTTGCTTACCTCCAGTACTGAGCCTTGCTTTGGGAAACTAAAAGATTTAGACCAAGTCACTGCCAGTTTTTGCCTTTGTTGCATTTTGTACAGTTTTTATATTTTTGATATCTTGTAAATAAAGACAACCAGCTTTTCCAGGTTCATAATTTATTGTACAAATTGAATTATCACATGATGAGTTGGGATAGCTTCTCCAGGCATGGGAACTTAACAGATGAGGTTAAGAACTGTAGACAGTTTAAAATCCTATAAACAAAGCAAACAGTTTAGATAGAAATGTGGTCAGCTTTACTTTTAAGACATTCAAGAATTACTAAGATAACATGAACCCATTGAAACTGAATGCGAATTTATTAGATTGTTAAAGATGTGACACCAAAAAAATTAAAGTCTATCTCAGATTAATACTTTTTTCTT
>NW_016829248.1:0-2031 GCF_001698545.2 Rhinopithecus bieti | reverse complement strand
AAAAAAAAAAAAAAAAAAAAGGAAAAGATCCATGCAGTTACAATTGTTTTTTTTTCTTTTTGAGACGGAGTCTCGCTCTGTTGCCCAGGCTGGAGTGCAGTGGTGCGATCTGGGCTCACTACAAGCTCCGCCTCCCGGGTTCACGCCATTCTCCTGCCTCAGCCTCCCGAGTAGCTGGGACTACAGGCGCCCGCCACCATGGCCGGCTAATTTTTTGTATTTTTAGTAGAGATGGGGTTTCACCATGTTAGCCAGGATGGTCTCGATCTCCTGACCGCGTGATCCGCCCGCCTCAGCCTTCCAAAGTACTGGGATTACAGGCGTGAGCCACCGCGTGCGGCCACAGTTATTATTTTTTAGAGGTTTCCATCTTCATTCTTTTTTTTTTGAAATGGAGTCTGGCTGTATCACCCAGGCTGGAGTGCAGAGGCGTGATCTTGGCTCACTGTAGCCTCTCCCTCCCGGGTTCAAGCGATTCTCCCGCCTCAGCCTACTGACTAGCTGGGATTACAGGCGTGCACCACCGTATTGGGCTAATTTTCATATTTTTGTAGAGACAGTTTTGCCTTTTGGCCAGGCTGGTCTCGAATTCCTGACCTCAAGTCTGCCTTGGCCTCCCAAAGTGTTGGGATTACAGGCGTGAGCCACTGCGCCTGGCCCCATCTTCATTGTTCCCGTCCATTTGTATTTGATCCTGTTGTGTTTCCCCTGGAAATCTGTTGCTCCTTTGACCACAGGTTCCTGGTCCTCCTGACTTTATACATGATTCCTTCTCTTTCCTTAATTTTTTTTTTTTTTTTTTTTTTTTGAAACAAGAGTCTTACTCTGTTGTCCGGGCTGGAGTGCAATGGCACGATCTTGGTTCACTGCAACCTCCAGCTTCCGGGCTCAAGCGATTCTCCTGCCTCAGCATCCCAAGTAGTTGGGACTATAGGCGTGTGCCCACCACGGCTGGCTAAATTTTGTATTTTTAGTAGAGACGAGGTTTCACCATACTGGCAGGCTGTTCTCGAATTCTTGACCTTGGGTGATCCGCCTGCCTTGGCCTCCCAAAGAGCTATAATTACAGGCGTGAGCCATGGCACCTGGCTGGTTTTATTTTTGTTATTTATTTTATTTTGTTCTTTTTTTTTAAGACACAGGGTCTCACTCTGTCACCCAGGCTGGAATGCAGTGGTGCGATCATGGCTCACTGCAGCCTTGAACTCCTGGGCTCAAAAATCCTCCTGCCTCAGCCTCCCAAGTAGCTGGGACTACATTGAAAAAATAAAAAATCAGGGAGGCATGGTGGTGCATCCCTGTAGTCCAAAAATCTCCATTTTTGGAGACAACAGTGGTGCGATCTCGGCTCACTGTAACCTCTGCCTCCTGGGTTCAAGCAATCCTCCTGCCTCAGCCTCCTGAGTAGCTGGGACTACAGGTGCGCGCCACCAGGCCCAGCTAATTTTTGTATTTTTAGTAGAGATGAGGTTTCACCATGTTGGCCTGGATGGCCTCAATCTCTTGACCTCGTGGTCCGCCCGTCTCGGCCTCCCAAAGTGCTGGGATTACAGGCGTGAGTCACCGTGCCCGGCCTAATTTTTTTGTGTTTTTAGTAGAGACGGCATTTCACCATGTTGGCCAGGTTGGTCACGAACTCCTGACCTCAAGTGATCTGCCTGCTTAGGCCTCCCAAAGTGCTGGGATTACAGATGTGAGCCACTGTGCCCAGCCCCATGATCAATTCTGTTTTTTTTTTTTTTTTAAGACCGAGTCTTGTACTGTCACCCGGGTTGGAGTACAATGGTATGATCTCAGCACACTGCAACCTCTGCTTCTCAGATTCAAGCGATTCTTCTCCCTCAGCCTCCCGAGTAGCTGGGACTTCAGGCACGTACCACCACACCTGGCTAGTTTTTTGTATTTTTAGTAGAGATGGGATTTCACTGTGTTAGCCAGGCTGGTCTCAATCTCCTGACCCCGTGATCAGCCTGTCTTGGCCTCCCAAAGTGCTAGGATTACAGGTATGAGACACTGCGCCCAGCTGATCAA
>NW_016829247.1:0-1117 GCF_001698545.2 Rhinopithecus bieti | reverse complement strand
TTTTACAAGAACAGTGTTCAAACTGTGCCTTATGAGAAGAAAGTAGTAACTCCCTGAGTGGAATGCACACGTCACCAAGCAGTTTCTTAGAAAGCTTCTCTCCAGTTTTTACCTGACTGTATTTCCTATTTTGCCATAGGCCCGAATGTGATCCCAAATATCCCTTTGTGGATCCCTCCATGAGGGAGTTTCCAAGCTGTGTAATGTAAAGAAAGGTTCATCTATGTGAGATGATTAAACATAGCAAAAAGCAGATTCACAGAATGCTTCTTTCCAGTTTTTATCTGAAAATATTTCCTTTTTCACCGTAGTCCTGATCTCTTCCTGAATGTCCCTTCATGGATCCGTCCATGACAGTTTCCAAACTGCGCAATGTAAAGAAAGCTTTAGCTATGTGAGTTTATTACACATATCACAGAGTAGTTTCCTAGAAAGCTTCTTTCCAGTTTTTTCAGAGGCTATGTCACTTTTCACCATCAGCAACAACATGCTCCTGAATATCACTCGGTACCTGTTTCTCCAAAAGTGTTTCCCGATGCTGTATGAGAAAAGAGGTATACCACTTTGAGTGGAATGCACACGTTACAAAGCAGTTCCTCGGAAAGCTTCTCTCCAGTTTCAGTCTGAACATATTTCCTATTTCACCGTAAGCCTCAAAGTGCTCCCGAATATCCCATCACACACTAAACATACACAGGGTTAGTAAACTGCTCAATGAAAAGAGAGGCTTAACTGAGTGAGAGGAATTAAGACAACACAGAGCAGTTTCAGAGAAAGCTTCCTTCTGGATTATACCTGAGGATATTTCTTTCTCCATATTCTAAGGATCATTCCCAAATGACCTTCCTCAGATTCCACAAAACCAGTGATTTCAAGCTGCTCAATCCAAAGAATGCTCTAATTCTATGAGACGAACATGCATATCGCAAAGCAGTTGCTCAGAAATTTTCTCTGCTGGTTTCATCGGAAGACGTTTCCTTGCTCACCACACACCTCCGGGAGTCACTAAATATCCCTTCACAGATGCGTCAAAGACAGAGTTTCGAAACTCATCAACGTAGAGTAAACATTACTCTGTGAAGTGAATGCACATATCAGAGAGCAGATCCTTGGAATG
>NW_016829246.1:0-502 GCF_001698545.2 Rhinopithecus bieti | reverse complement strand
CAGGTGTGCAGACTGTGATGTCTCCAGACCCAGGGGTTCCTGCTGGGCCCTCCCGCAGGATGCTCTGATCCCCCTACAGGGTGGGCACCCGGGCACCTGAGTAGGGGCCCCCTCAGCCTCGCAGGGCAGCAAAGCTGGATGCCGGGTTGGGACTATTCTGAGGGTGTCTGTTTGACAGGTTCCTCCTGGGCACAGGGCTGGCTCCTGGGAGGGGCAGTTCCAAGGACCCAGTGACTGAGGGGCTCCCACCTGGGACCCCTTGGAGTTCCCAGGGAGGAAAGTCTCCCCCTTGTGTGTCCAGTCACCTGGCCCAAAGGGCCCACTGGGGACAGGGGCGAGGGGCCCTTACCTCCAGGCCGAGAGGGGTGGAGGATGGACAGCAGGAGCAGGAGGACTCCGGGCCGCTGGGCCACCGCCGTCAGACCCGCCATCTCGGGGAGAAATGCCCCAGCCCGCTCTCCGCACCTCGTTTTATCCCCCAAGCCTAATTGCTGCCTCGTCG
>NW_016829245.1:0-1432 GCF_001698545.2 Rhinopithecus bieti | reverse complement strand
TCAACAGACAATAAAAAAAAATCTGAGAAACAGCTTTGTGATGTGTGAATTCATCTCAGAGGTTTACACCTTTCTTTTCATAGTTTGCTAACACTATTTTCATGGAATCTGCAAAGGTATTCGTGAGAGCATTGAGGCCTATTATTAAAAGGAAATATCCTCAAACAAAACTAGAAAGAAGCTTTCTGAGAAACTGCTGTGTAATTTGTTAATTCATCTCATAGTGTTACATAATTCTTTTCATGGAGCAATTGGGTAGCACCGTTTCCTTGGAATCTGCAATGGGATATTTCAGAGGGCATTGAACTTATGGTGACAAAGGAAATATCCTAATATAAAAAATAGAAAGAAGTGTTCTGAGAAACCGCTTTGTGATGTGTTAATTCATCTCACAGCGTTACACTGTTTTTTTCATTGTGTAGTTTGGAAACACTGTTTTCTTGAAATCTGGAATGGGATATTTTGGAGCACATTGAGGCTGCTGGTGGCAAAGGAAATGTCATCAGACCAAAACTAGAAAGAAGCTTTCTGAGAAACTGCTTAGGGCTTTGTAAATTCATGTCACAGACAGACACCTTTTTTCTCATGGAGCAGTTTGCTGACAATGTATTCGTGGAATCTGCAAAGGGATATTTTGGAGTACATTGAGGCCTATGGTGAGAAAGGAAATATCTTCTGATTAAAACAAGAAGGAAGCTTTCTGAGAAAGTGCTTTGTGATGTGTGAATTCATCTCACAGAGTTACACTGTTCTTTTCATTGAGCAGTTTGCTAACACTGTTTTGTTGGACTCTGCAACAGGATATTTCAGACCGCATTGAAGTTTATGGTGACAAAGGAAATGTCCTGAGACAAAAACTAGTAAGAATCTTTCTGAGAAACTGCTTTGTGATTTGTGAATTCATCTCACAGAGTTACACGTTTGTTTTCATGTAACATTTTGTTAGCACTTTTTTGGGGGAATCTGAGAAGCAACATTTTGGATCACATTGAAGACTATGGTGATGAAGGAAAAACTCAGATAAAACCTAGAAAGCAGCCTTCTGAGAAACTGCTTTGTGATGTGCGGTTTCATCTCACAGTCTTACACCTGTCTTTTCATGGAGCAGTTTGCTACCACTGTTTTCATGGAATCTGCAAAGGATATTCAGGAGCAAATTGAGGCTTGTAGTGAAAAATGAAGTACCCTCACATAAAAACTAGAAAGATTTCTGAGAAAGAGCTTTGTGATGTGTGAATTCATCTTACAGTGCTACACCATTCTTTTCATTGAGCAGTTTGACAACACTGTTTTCATGGAATCTGCAGTAGGATATTTGGGAACGCATTGAAGCCTATAGTGTGAATGGAAATTTCCTCAGATATAAACCAAAAGAAGCTTTCTGTGAAACTTCTTTTGATGTGTGAATGCATCTCACAAGTTTAGACCTTTC
>NW_016829244.1:0-476 GCF_001698545.2 Rhinopithecus bieti | reverse complement strand
TAAGTTTCAGTTATTTTGAAAATTCTGCTTTTAAAAGAACATCCCCACCCCGCCAAAAAAGAAATGAAACATGTAGTGTGTATTTTAGAAGAAAAAGTTGAAGGAAACAAATGATAATAACACCTGACTTTTTAGAAAACCCTTATCTATGACATCAGAACACAGGCAGGACAGGTGCCTTTGTTGTTTACTATCTGTGATGGGTTACAGACCAAGAGAGTCATGTGTTTTGACCAAGACAAGCTGGCTTGGTTAAATGTGCATCCTTAAAGCCCAGCCCCAATCATGTCTTCATTGAGTTTATGACCTAGAAGAGAAAGGATAAAATATGTTCACAGGTAACCATTGTACATAGTCCTTAGAGGTTCAGATAACCTGTTTTGTTAGCAAAGGAATCAGAAGCATCTTTGCCTTTCTTGAGCATCCCACACATACCAAGCATAGACCTGTTATGCATGTCTAAAGGATTCTTGTTT
>NW_016829243.1:0-1113 GCF_001698545.2 Rhinopithecus bieti | reverse complement strand
TTACATGAGGTCTGAGTTTTGTTCCCTTCTTCCCTGTCTTCCTCAATTACCAAGGGCAGAAGAGGCTTTCAATGAAATTTGGCTGTCAATGCCCCAACACCGCATCACTTTTAAGGTCCAGGAACTTTATTTGGGGATAGTGAAATACACTTTTAATGGAAAGAACTAAAGCACATACAACAGCTGAAGGAATGGCCACTATGCACCTGAAGGCGGATGAGGCAAATGGTAGGGTCCCTTCCTCCAAGATGGTCCGGGGTGTGTGATGGTTGGATGCCTCATGCATATGGAATTAAGGACTGGACTGAAGTAGAAACAAGGGCCACATCCCATAGGAAAACAAGAAAAGAACAGGTGGGCATCCGTGAAGACAGGTAATTAAATTTGTTGAGTTTAAGATGAAATTTTTTTCCAAAGTTTATGATGTTCTTAGCTAAATATGAATCTTTTCAACAAACTGAGAATTAAAAGGAGAATGGACTTAGAAGATGAGAGAGAAAAAAAGTCCTGAGAGAGCAGAAAGAGAATTGACACAAAACTGTGATACGGAAGAGGCCAGAATGGAGATGATGCAGCTATGTCATTATTTTGCAGACCTAGTTGAGACCCTTTAGTGTTTAAGGCAGGCCCAGTGTTGAAGAACTCCTTTAGTTTTTGCTTCTCTGGGAAAGGTCTTACCTATCCTTTATTTTACAAAATGATTTACATGGTAAAGTTTCTTCGTTGGCAGAGTTTTGTTCGTTTTTCAGTGTTTTTACCCCAGCAATTTGAATACAGTTATGGGCCATCTAACAATGTTTCCGTCAACAATAGACCACATATATGTTTGTGGCCACATAACATTGTAATACCATATTTTCACCAAGGATGTTCCATATTTAGATGTGTTTAGATAGAGAGATACTCTCGCGGCGTTTCAGTTCCCTGCAGTGTTTGGTGCAGTAACATGCTATACAGGTTACTTGTCTGGAAACATTGTGCTATTCCACGTAGTCTATGTGTAGTAGGATATTCCTTGTAGGTTTGTGTAAGTTCTCCCTGTGATGCTTGCACAATGATGACATTGACTAGAAATACATTTCTCAGAAATAATCTCTATCAATAAATTATACA
>NW_016829242.1:0-477 GCF_001698545.2 Rhinopithecus bieti | reverse complement strand
GTGCAACAAGTGTGCTGCAAATGGAGCCACATAGAGGAAAGGAGCAGCAGGCTTAGGAGCAGGATGTGCACTTCCTTTGGGGTTCCAGTCCATGCCTCAGGGCTTCTACAGCACAGTGGGCTTCTTGGGTGCCAAGAGGCAGACCACAGGCCATCTTGAGGGAGGACTCTGGTAAGAGCTTCCTTGAGTATGTGGATGATGTCCAGGATGTTGGCCTGGTGTCCCTGAGGCAGCACTAACAGGTCCATGACTGGGTCCAGGTCCTACCTGGGCTGATTGGCGAAGATCTCCCTGGCAGCGTTGAAGGCATCGGTGGTGAAGTGGCATCTATGTTCAAGTTCAGAAAGGGCCCAGTCTGGTGGATGAACCACATGGCCAGCTTCTGGGTGCGGGCACAGTGCCACATCCTTTGTCACTTCCTGATGTGCCCCACCAGCACTGAAGAGACAGCCTGGAGACAGGGCAAGGGGAAGGCTG
>NW_016829241.1:0-747 GCF_001698545.2 Rhinopithecus bieti | reverse complement strand
TAGAAAGAAGCTTTATGAGAAACAGCTTTGAGGGGTGTGAATTCATCTCAATGAGCAACACTGTTCTTTGCATTGAGCTGTTAGCTAACACTGTTTTTGTGGAATCTGCAATGGGATATTTCAGAGTGCATTGAAGCTTATGGTGACATAGGAAATATCCTCACACAAAAATGAGAAAGAAGCTTTCTGAGAAACTGCTTTGTGATTTGTGAATTCATCTAACAGAGTTACACCTTTATTTTCTTAGAGCACTTTACGAATACTGATTTTGTGGAATCTCTAAAGGGATATTTGGGAGCACCTTGAGACCTATGGTGAAATAGGAAATATCCTCAGGTTAAAACCTAAAAAGAAGCTTTCTGAGAAACTGCTTTGTGATGTATGAATTCATCTCACAGACTTACAGGATTCTTCGTCTGGACAAGTTCGGTAGAACTGTTTCTGGGGATTCTGAGATGGATTATTTTGGATTGCATTGAAGCCTATTGTGACAAAGGAAATAACCTCAGATAAAAACAAGAATGAAGATTTATGAGAAACTACTTTGTGATGTGTGAATTCATCTCACAGAGTTACACCTTTCTTTTCATGGAGCCATTTGCTAACAATGTTTTCGTGGAATCTGCAAAGGTATATTTGGGAGCGCATTAAGGTCTATGGTGAAAAAAAATATCCTCAGATAAAATTAGAAAGAATCTTTCTGAGAAACTGCTTTTTGATGTGTGAATTCATATCACAGAGTTTCGC
>NW_016829240.1:0-1710 GCF_001698545.2 Rhinopithecus bieti | reverse complement strand
CCCGCAGCCCCTCCCGTGGGCTCGGGCCCCGCCCGTCACCGCCCATTGGCGCTGGGGCCGGGCGGGGGCGCGGGCGGGGCCGCGGTTCCGAGTCGGGCGCGCGCGGGCAGGGTCCCCATTGCCTGCTGCGCACCCGGACTAGCGGCTGCCCTTGGCCTCCTAGCCATAGACGCGGACGACTCCGGGGCCCCCAAGGGCTCCTTCGGAAGTTCCTGGAGCACCTCTCCGGGGCCAGCAAGGCCATCGGCGTGCTGACCAGCGGCGGGGATGCTCAAGGTGTGCGCCCCCCTCCCAGCGGCGAGGGAGGGACGGACGGAGAGGGGGAGAACAGGGCGAAGGGGATGGGGGGACGGGGCAGAAGAAGGGGGAAGCGATGGGAGGACCGGGGAAAGGTGAGGAAGCGATGGGAAGAACCGGGGAGAAGAGCGGGGAAGCAATGGGGAGAACTGGGGGGAAGCCCGTGCCGGGAAGCGGCAGGGGTACCTGCGGGGCAGCATGAGCCGGCAAGGCAGCCCCGGGGTCCTTGCCGGGTGGGGCGGAGGAGGAAGGGACACGACGGTAGGAATCTCCATCCGGAAGATAGTGAGCTTTCCACTCCCCTCCGGTTTATGTTTTAAATTGAGCCTGGCAGAGGGGGTCGCCTGGAGGACCCTCGGGAGTCGTTCTGCCTCTTAGCTGTAGGACGGGCTGGGCTTCCCCTTCAAAGGGTGGGTACAGCGCGATGACTTCCTAAGTGGCCCCCCGCCCCCCCTAGCATGTCGAGGAAGAAACGGCCGGTCCCCGCGCGCCTCCTGTCGCCTCGTGCCCCGCGCGGCGTGGGCGGGGTCCCGGCTGCTGCAATGCGGGGCGCAGCGGGGTTGCTCTGGGTTCCCGCCTGGCGTCTCCGAGGCGGTCAGGCAGCCCCTCGCGTTTCCGCTGGGAGATTTTTAAAAAAGGGTTTCCTGCGCTTGCATGTGCTGTCGCCTTCCGGCTGGTGACAAAACCGAAAACTAAAATAGGTCCCACGCCCTCCCCCCCAGCCTCAGAGGAGGGGAAGGACCAGGAAGCGGGACTCCGGGATGTCAGCGGCGCCGGCGCCGCAGCGGGGGCTCTGGGCTTCCCCTGCCCTGCAATGTGGAAGCGGCTCTCCAGCAGGGGCCCGAGCCTGGGCCCATGACGCGGCGCGCCAGGAGGACATTTAACATTGAAGAGCGGGAGGTGGTGGAGACTGCACGCCCCAGGCCCGGGTGCACGTGAGGGCGCCGGTGCCCGGACGGTGGAGCGCCCCATCCGTGCAGCCCCTGGCGGGTAGACCGGCGCTTCCCAGGCGAACGCTACCTGGGAGCCTTAGCGATAGTGCAGGCTGGAGACCCGACGCGCCCCGAGCTGGGTTTTGATTTTTATTTTCTCGGTTCCTCCTGCCGCAGATGCGTGGAAAGGCCCCGATGGCGGATTTCTTCCCGTTTCGGTATCGCGCACTGCACAAGGATGGAGCGGGGATGGGCCCACGGCCCCGGTGACCTTCCCTTTGCCCTTGAGCGCGCGGGGCGGGCGCGGGCGCTACAGGTTGGGGCGCTGTGGGCGCCGCCCCGCCCGTCGCGAGCGCCTACGTGATGCCCGGCCCGTCGTCCCCGTGCCCGCAGGCCCCGAAATCCGTAGGCCGCGCGCTTCCCGAGCCCGCAGCGTAGCCTCCCCAGGCCCAGCGCCCCGGGCAGGAGACCCCGTGGCAGC
>NW_016829239.1:0-1713 GCF_001698545.2 Rhinopithecus bieti | reverse complement strand
CGGGCTCCGGCGCCGCGGCACACGGAAGTGCGAGGGGCGGGGCCGCGCGACCTCACCCAGGTGCCGCCGGCCCCGCCCCGCCAGGCCCCGCCCCTGTCAGGCCCCGCCCCACCAGCTGCAACCAGGGACTGTGTCCCTCTGCCTCTTTCTGCGCGGGACACTGAGTCTCCCGGCCCTCGGCCCTCCGTGGCCCGCTTCGCATCCTCCTGCCATTACGCGCAGCCAGCCCTCAGAAGGGGCCCATTTTACAGAGAGGGCCGCTGAGGTCCGATGGGGAGGCGCCCCCCGCCCGCTGGGGCCTGGGAGGTACCGGCGGGGGTTCCCCCGCTCCCCACACCCACGCCCGGGACTCCCCACTGGCCAACTGGCCCGCCTCTCCTGGCCCCACTCCTGCTCTTCCTGTTGGCTGGAACTCGGACGCGGCCGGGCTCGGTGCCCGCCGCCAAGCCCGCTGTCCCAGCTCTGCCCCAAAGACTGAGCTGGTTACACTCCAGGGCCAGAGGTTCTCGCTGGTCGGCCGCTGCACTGCTCCTCAGGCGGTTCTGGGACCTGCCCCTACCCCGACTGGCAGTTGCCCCTACGCCGATTGGCAGTCTTCTGCTCTCCTGCCCCCATCTTCGAGACCTCTCTATTGCTCCTGGCAGGCGCCTGAGCCTCCTTTCCAGACGTGGAACTTTGTTATCAGCCATAACTCATTCATTCATTCATTCATACACTCATCCATCTATTCATCGAGTGTCCCCTAGGCTCAAAGTCTAGGGACCAGTTGGGGTTCTAGGGTGTCCATTCCCCTGTCCCCAGAGCTCAGAAAGCCAAGACATTATCCTTATACTGATCCAAAGAAATGTCACTTCCCAGGAGACAAAAAAGAGAGTTCCAGGTCCTGGGGAACCACCTAGAAGGGATAGGGAAAGTCTAAACACAAGGGATGGAAGTGGGGGACAATCCCTGAGGTGGCCTGAGCTGAGAAAGGGGCTTGTGACAGAGACAGGTTATTGGACTTTGGTCTTCTCACGGAGCAATGAGAAGGTGGTGAAAGCTGTTACAACCAGTCAGGACGACAGGCTCTAGAGGGCTCCTGCGGGATAGATGGGGCAAAGGGAGGGCAGGGCAGAGGACAGGCTGGATGGGGGACAGAAGGGCTGCCATGTTGTCAGCCACCTGGGTTGAGACTGGGGAAGATGGATGGGGAGAAAATGTCAGACCAGGTGGGTTCCAGGACTATCCTTTGGGAAAAACATTTTTCTCTTCACACCCAGGCCTTGAGCATGCTGTTCTCTGGGCCTGAATGCCATTTCCCACCCCACCCGCAAACCTCTACCTGCCCTGGTTGTGTCCATTCAAATGCCCCTTCTCCCTGATGCCCGGTTGTAATGCACAGCACTTCCCTGAGCGAAGGACCATATTCATTAGCATGTTCTCTGTCCTGATACCATCCCACCCCACCCATCATGCCCCATGGCTTCCCTGGGGTTGGACTGGAGGAAAGGGTGAACAAGGTGAGCCTTAAGTGACCTTTGCCCACTTGGCATCAGGTTTCCTTCTGGCTCCTCCTTCAGGTCCACAGTCAGCCAACCCAGCCTCTCCCTCAACATAAACAATAGGCCCACCCCGTGCCAGGGACTGCAGCCAGAGGGAGGACTGACCCTTGCAGAGCTCCAGGTCCAGCCACCAGACCTTTGTGGCCTCCAGGTCCAGCCACCAGACCTTTGT
>NW_016829238.1:0-1435 GCF_001698545.2 Rhinopithecus bieti | reverse complement strand
AAAAATGTATAACCAAATGCCCCTATCACTCCAGACAACAGTAACAGTAAAACACAAGAGATCCTTAATATCATCTAATATTCAGCTCATATGTAAATTTCCCTTATTATGTCAAAATATCTTTGCCGGTTGGTTTGAATCAGGATTCTAATAAAGTCTACACGTTACATTTGCTTGTATGTGTTGTAAATCTCTTTTTATCTATGATTGTTCCCCCTCCCATTTTGCATGTCATTTGTTTGTTGAAGAAACTAGGTCTGTTGTCCTGCAGAATGTCCTTCATTTTGATTTGGTTGGCTGCTTCCTTATTTTGTCCTTTAATTTGTTCCTTCATCCTCCATGTTTTCTGTGACCTCGGAGTTAGATTCAGGTTCCATTTGTTTTGAAGGGGGTGTCAAGGATGTGCCAGCTGTGGTTATGCCCCTTCCTGTTCTGATGCTGAGATGGGTGGGTGGGCTCCAGGATCGACAGCCTCATCCTTCATCTATTACTGAGGCACCGTCAGCCTTTCCCCGATGGTTTTCACATCCATCGACAATTGTTGGCCAGATCCATTATTTCATTAGAGCTTGAAATGCTTATTTTCTGATTCTATCATTCCTTTTGCATTGAGTAGCTGGAATTCTTCTATAAAGAACACTCTCTCATCAACAGTTTGGTTACCCTGAAATACCATGTGACAGAAAAAGCAGGACAGGTGCTTTCTTATCACTTACTGGCTTTCAAAGTAATGAGTTGGTCCCTTGCAAAGGAGGATAGGTCTTTAATTAATTGATTAAACAAATATGTATTGAGTTCCTGCTATATGCTGGGTATTGTTCTAACGTCCTGATGGTTCAGCAGTGAACAAAACAGATAAAAATCCCTGCGTTCTTGGAATTTACATGCCAGTGGGGGAAGATGGATAGTGAACAAACTGGTGTGCTATATATTTAGTTGGCTGATGATACGGGTTATGGAGGAAAGCAAAGCAGGACAGGGACATGAGGCTGCTAGAGGGGTGGGATGCTAGAGGATGCTAGATATCTGGATTTGCAATCTTGAATAGGGTAAGAAGGCTCAGGAGGTGTCATTTAAGCAAACTCCTGAGAAGGTGAGAAATTGCTGGAGAGGAGCCGGCCAAGCAGAAGGCTGGAGTGCATGAGGGAGGGGTGCTGGTGTGGAGCCTGTGCAGGGAAGGTGGGAGGAGATGGCCCAGCGAGGCAGTTGCAGGGGCAGGCCAGGCAGAGTCTTAGAAACCATTTTCAGGGCCTTGATTTTCCCCTGAATGAGACGGGCAGCCCTGGAGGACTGTAAGTAGAGGTATAGTTGGACTCACCTTTTTAAAGGGTCCTGCTGGCCGCTTGCGGAGAGGATGAAGTCAGGTAAGGGTAGCACTGAGTTTAGGCTTGAAAGCAGAAAGCCTTCAGCCCTGGTCAAGTTTCCTTCCTTTTCA
>NW_016829237.1:0-476 GCF_001698545.2 Rhinopithecus bieti | reverse complement strand
CCTCCTGAGTAGTTGGGACTACGGGCACCCACCACCACGCCTGGCTAATTTTTTGTATTATTTTTTTTTTTTTGAGACAGAGTCTTGCCCTGTCGCCCAGGCTGGAGTGCAGTGGCGCGATCTCGGCTCACTGCAAGCTCCGCCTCCCGGGTTTATGCCATTCTCCTGCCTCAGCCTCCCGAGTAGCTGGGACTACAGGCGCCCGCCACCTCGCCCGGCTAGTTTTGTATTTTAGTAGAGACGGGGTTTCACCGTGTTAGCCAGGATGGTCTCGATCTCCTGACCTCGTGATCCGCCTGTCTCAGCCTCCCAAAGTGCTGGGATTACAGGCTTGAGCCACCGTGCCCAGCCAATTTTTTGTATTTTTATAGAGACGAGGTTTCACCGTATTAGCCAGGATTGTCTTGATCTCCTGACCTTGTGATCCGCCCACCTTGGACTCCCAAAGTGCTGGGATTACAGGCGTGAGCCACCAC
>NW_016829236.1:0-2126 GCF_001698545.2 Rhinopithecus bieti | reverse complement strand
CCTGCACAGGGCCTCCATCACATGCTCCTTGTTCTGCAGCTTGGTGCGGATGGACATAACTTGGTCAATGTGAACCCTGGCCGCAGTGCCCTGGGGCTTTCCAATGGCACCTTGCATGCCTGTTTGGAGCCTACACTGGGGTAGTGCAAGGTCAGAAACATGAACATCCATCTGAAAGGACTGTCTCCAAGGTCCCTTAGAGCAACCCATACAACAAACAGGCTGCATCACTACCAGGGAAGCTGCTGTTTGCAGCCATTGCACACTGGGCCCCATGAGGAAAGGAACTCAGTCGGCTTAATTGGCTGCAGGTGAATTAGTATATTTTCTTAAACAAATATTTCCTCGTGTGTTGTATTCCTGCCTGTAGAACATAAAATGATCATTTTGTTATAGTTTGTACCAGTTATGGTTGTTTCACTGAGGATGGCATCAACAGGGCAGCTCATGCTGGCACTCTGGAGGTGGACCCTTCTCTACTTTACTTCTAAGGCATTCTGTTCCCATTGCTTTCTTAAGCCTTTCCTTTCTTCATCAGTCACTTTGACTGTGGCACACAAATAATCTTTTCCAAACTCTCTTTACTTTATATGTAAGGGACTATCTATTTTATTTATTGAATAGCGTCCCCCCCCCCCATCATCTAGGTTTTAAAATAATTCCTTTATTTTAATGCAAAAAAAGAATTATTTTATTTTGATACGTGTGAAACCTGATTTATTTTCCCTATGTAATAATTTGGCCTGGACAGTAGGATACTTATTGTAGAAGAGATGAGAGTAAATTTAGAAGTTATATAAAGGGAGAAAGTCACTTAAGACGAAGAGCTAATCTCTATGACATTAAAAGAGTTCTAGTAGAATAAAAAGCTTACAAAATGTTCAGAAAAAGAAAGTAAATAGCCTCTACATATATGAAAATATGCTTATGTCACTCAAAATATAATATAATTAAAATAGTATTAAAATATATTTTTAAAGTTATAGCTCCAGCAAATAATGAAAAGGATGACAACACACTCAGTTGTCAAAGCTGTAAAGGCCCTCTCACACACTGCAGTTCGGTGTGAAGACTTATTTAATCATATCAAGGGAAATCTGGCCATGTTTTCAACATGATCACATTAAATAACCACTGATTCATAATTCCACTTTCAGGACTCTACTGAAAATATGGTTCTACAGATAGAAACAATAGATGCATTAGACTCTTCCCAGCAGTACTGCATATAATAGTAAGAGATTGGAAACAATCCAAATGACTACCAGTAGTTGACTTGGTGAGAATAAAAAATAAAGCTGCATAAAGGTGTAGTAAGGAGGTGTAAAAAAGCACAAGGAAGTTTATGGAGTACTTGAATAATCCTTAGGCTATATATATCCAAAAAGATAAAGTGCCTGAGAAAAGCTATGCAGCCTTTTATTCTAAGGAAGAAAGGGCAACACACATATATGCACATACACACTTACAAACATACCCAGCAATACACTCGTACATCCATAACAAAAAGGACCATCAGAAAGAGAAACCAGAAACCAATTAAAGAGGGAGGTATCTACAAGATGTGACGTTGGGATAGAGACTGCAGAGAAGAGGATAGAAATGAAAGTGTAACTTTTTAAAGTACAGCTTTTTATAGATTATTAATATATAAACTTTAAATTATATAAGTGTATAACATATTAAACACATTTTAAAAAATCAAAGTGGTATTTTTTTTTTTTTTGAGATGGAGTCTCTATCGCCCAGGCTGGAGTACAATGGCACAATCTTTGCTTATTGCAACCTCTGCTGCCCAGGTTCTAGGGATCCTTCTGCCTCAGCCTCTCCAACAGCTGGGATTACAGGTGCGTACCACCAAGCCCAGCTAATTGTTTTGTGTCTTTAGTGGAGACGGGGTTTTAACATGTTGGCTAGGCTGGTCTTGACCTCAGATGATCCACTCGCCTTGACCTCCCAAAGTGCTGGCATGACAGGCAAGAGCCACTGTGTCAGCCTCAAAATGATATGTTTAAATTGTGAAGTTGGAAACAAACTAAACAAATAAACACAACTTGTATCAAGTTCATAGCAAAACTGCAGAGTGGAAAAAATATTTCGAGTGATTTATTTATTATTATTATTAT
>NW_016829235.1:6411-6849 GCF_001698545.2 Rhinopithecus bieti | reverse complement strand
CTTGTCATTTTTTTCTTTGAATAAATGTGACTTTTGAGGCCAAAAAAAAAAAGGAACAATGAACATTTAAGATGATTTTTTTCTTTGGGAGGGTGGGCTCTTGCCCCAGATGTCATCTGTTCTCTCAAAAAACATTTATCCATTTCTCCCGATCCCAGCTGAATTCCTCTGAGAATGATTCAAAAGGCCATACTATGTCAGTCAGTCTTATTTGTTGGGCCAAATCAGGAGGGAGATTTTAAAATATTTTTTCTAAAAGTTGGGATTGTTTTGCATGGAATGCTGGCATGAGTGGAATGGCCAGAGATGACCAGCAGGGGAGGCTGGGCTGTCCCCAGAGCTGAGAAGATCACTGTCTCTGTCCATCTACAGCTTGTTCCTGGCACAAGAGAGTGCCGTGGCATGCAAGGACAGCTCTCTTTTTTTTTTTTTTTTTTT
>NW_016829235.1:0-1844 GCF_001698545.2 Rhinopithecus bieti | reverse complement strand
AGGGAGGAGAAGGAAGGAAGGAGGAAGGAAGGGAGGGAGGGAGGGAGAGAGAAAGAAAAGAGAAGAGAAGAGAAGAGAAAAGAGAAGAGAAGAGAAGAGAGAAAAGCACGCCAGGCATGGTCACTTATGCCTGTAATCCCAGCATTCTGGGAGGCTGAGATGGGAGGATTGCTTGAGCCCAGGAGTTTCACACCAGCCTGGTCAACATAGTGAGACCCAGTCTTTACAAAACAAGTTTTAAAATTAGCCAGGTGTAATGGTGCATACCTGTAGTACCAGCTACTTGGGGGGCTAAAGGGGGAGGGAGGATTGCTTGAGCCCAGGAGTTTGAGGTTACAGACAGTGGTGAAGGAAAATTCTCCCAGTGGGTGGAACTTTGGGGCAATACATCTGTGGATGCTTTCTGTGGAGGAAAGGTGGCCTAAGGTACAGATTTACACAAACTCGTGAGCAGCATCTGATAGGCTAGCCAGCTGCAGAGACTTGAAAAGAGCACAACTGGCAATCCAATGGCCTAGGAGACAGGACCGTGAACAGCTTCTCAAAATAGTCACACGATGGGAAGATTCCCGTATGAAATGCCCATCAGAGAGCAATCGGTGGAGGAGCCCTCGGTGATGAGATAGGATGACTCGCTGTAGATTGTGTCAGCCTCTTTACCCGGCCAGACCCATGCTTTCTCAGTGGTCCAATACACAGAGTGCTCCACCACCAGACGTCTGTGCGCGCTAGAAAATGGCTGTGCTCAATTGGCCAGGCGTGGTGGCTCATGCCTGTAATTCCAGCACTTTGGGAGGCTGAGGCGGACGGATCACTTGAGGTCAGGAGATGGAGACCATCTTGGCTAACATGGTGAAATCCCGTCTCTACTAAAAAAAAATACAAAAAATTAGCTGGGCGTGGTGGTGGGTGCCTGTAGTCCCAGGCACTCGGGAGGCTGAGGCAGGAGAATCCCTTGAACCAGGGAGGTGGAGCTTGCAGTGAGCCGAGATGGTGTCACTGCATTCCAGCTAGGGCGACAGCGTGAAACTCCATCTCAAAAAAAAAGAAAGAAAGAAAGAAAAAAGAAAAAGAAAAGAAAAGAAAATGGCTGTGCTCAGGCCAGGTGCGGTGGCTCATGCGTGTAATCCCAGCTACTTGGGAGGCTGAGGCAGGAGAATCACTTGAACCCGGGAGGCAGAGGTTGCAGTGAGCCGAGATCACATCATTGCATTCCAGCCTGGGCAACAAAAGTGAAACTCCATCTCAAAAAAAAAAAGGGAATGCCTTTGTCTAAGTTTTATACAGTGTTTTAATTTGTTTTCATTTTTTTTAAGATTTTTTTTTTTTTTTCCGAGACAGTCTTGCTCTGTCACCGAGGCTGGAGTGCAGTGGCACAATCTTGCCTTACTATAACCTCCGCCTTCTGGGATCAAGCAATTCTCAGGTCTCAGCCTCCTGAGTAGCTGGGACTACAGGCTCCCACCACCATGCCCAGCTATATTTTGTTTTTATTTTTGTATTTTTAGTAGAGAGCTAGGGTTTTGCTGTGTTGGCCGAGCTGGTCTCGAATTCCTGGCCTCAAGTGATTGACCTGTCTTGGCCTCCCAAAGTTCTAGGATTACAGGTGTGAGCCACCATGCTGACATTTCTTTTAGTTTTTAAAATTAAAAAGAAATATATTGCTAGGCCTGGTGGCTCACGCCTGTAATCCCAGCACTGTTACCCAGACTGGAGTGCAGTGACGAAATCTCAGCTCACCGCAAACTCCGCCTCCCGGGTTCAAGTGATTCTCCCACCTTGGCCTCCCGAGTAGCTGGGATTAGAGGCGTGCGCCACCACACCCAGCTAATTTTGTATTTTAG
>NW_016829234.1:0-1458 GCF_001698545.2 Rhinopithecus bieti | reverse complement strand
GAAAGAGAAAGAGAAAGAGAAAGAGAAAGAGAAAGAGAAAGAGAAAGAGAAAGAGAGAGAAAAGACCATCCAATGCCATTTTTTCACTTAATGAATCATTTCCTCTGTCAGCTTTTTGGTATTAATTTTCAAACAGTTTTCTTTGCCATCAATTGGTACATAAAACTAGTTCACAATGGCAAGATTAGGACAATATTATCTTTCTGAATTTTTTTGGGGGGGGCAGGTTAATATAATAATATAGTCCAGATAGATTTACAGTATAAGTCCTCTAGCTTAGTTTAGTATGGATACTCTTGTTGCATTGGTCATGATCATCATTGTCTCAAACTAGGGCTAGATTCTTAGGTGTGCTACCTAATCTCACAGGGTTCCATGCCTGCATTAATGCTCTACTATTGACATTTTGAAATTCTTAATAATTTTTGAGCACAGTCTATATTTTCATTTTTGTACTGGGCCTCAAAAATTATGTAGCCAGTTCTGTCATAGACACACATACACGTAACTAAGTGTTACACTATTTTGTTTATGTCATTAAGCTAAGCATTATTTAAATTAGATTTTTCTAAAACTCAAGCTGTGTTGCTCTTAAACCTATATTGTGGATTGATAAATATTTCAAATAAACAAATGGCTTCCAACCTACAGTCTCACCCTTGCTTGATAAATCAGTATTACAGGTCTAGTAGTATTGTTATTTCTACTTTCCAAAAAGGAAGAATGAAAGGGAGGGAGGAACGGAGAAAGAAACAGAAGAGAGAAGGAGAGGATGGAAGAAAGGATGGAAGAAAGGGAAGCTGGTTGCGTTTATTTTGTCTAGCATACTCATAGATAAGTGAAATGAGTCAACAATAAAAATGAACATGTTAGGCTTTTACACATAGCTTTAATGCTCACATCAAGTAAGTGGCCTGAGATATTTTTTAATTTTATTCCAAGTCAGCTAGTAAAAGCCTTTTCACATTAAGAGCTTTTACTATGTACTAATAATAATTTAGTGGAGTAAAATCTCCATATCTTTTTAATGAGTTCCTTGTACTAGTATATTGCATTACAGCAAAAATTTACTTTGCATTTTTTACTGTATTCAGTTATATTGTTGCATAGGTGCTAACTGAGACATGCAAGCAAATTTGTACATTTTATTTTTGTTTTTCCCTTGTCTTTACCACTGTTTTTAGTACCTGTTCTGCATCTGAAATGTATAACCCAATTTTCCTTTTTCACAAGTTCTCTAAAATTTTCTAGTACGTGTAAGTGGGGATTATGTTCACAACTTTTGGGAAATAAACTTCAAAGTATGTGCATAATCTTGCTTGTGAGATATATATGTACATATGTATATATATCTTACAGAGGGAGCAGAGTAGGATCTATATAGGTATAATGATAAATGTACTGTCTTTTCTTCTATATTTACAAGATAGATTATATTTATATAATTATATAATTTAA
>NW_016829233.1:0-2028 GCF_001698545.2 Rhinopithecus bieti | reverse complement strand
AAGAAGGATGGTTACCAGAAGCTGAGAAAGGCAGTTGGGAACTGAGGGGGGAGGTGGGGATGCTTAATGGGTACAAAAACATAGTTAGAAAAAATGAATAAGATCTACTATTTGATAGCATGACAGGGTGACTATAGTAAATAATAACTTAATATTACATTTTAAAATAACTGAGTGTAATAGGATGATTTGTAACTCAAAGGATAAATGTTTGAGGGCATGGATACCCCATTCTCCATGATGTGCTTATTTCACATTGCGTCCCTGTATCAAAACATCTCATGTACCCTGTAAATATAAACACCTACTATGAACTCACAAAAATTAAAATGAAAACTTATATAAAAATAAAAGTCAGGCAATAACGAATACTGGCAAGAATGTGGAAAAAAGGGGAACCTTTTATGTTGGTGGGAATGTAAATTAGTACAACCACTCTGGAGAACCGTTTGAAGGTTCCTCAAAAATTTAAAATAAAACTATTATATGGTGCAGCAATTCCACTCCTAGGTATATACCCAAGAGAAAGGAAATCAGTATATCAAAGAGATAGCTGCACTCTTGTTTGTTGCAGCACTGTTTACAATAGCTAAGATTTGAATGCAACCTAAGTGTCATCAACGGAAGAATGGATTAAAAAAATGTGGTACATGTACACAATGGAGTACTATTCAGCCATAAGAAAGAATGAAATCCTGTCATCTGCAACAACATGGATGATTCTGGAGATCATTATGTTAAGTGAAATAAGCCCGGCACAGAAATGCAAACTTTGCATGTTCTCACTTATTTGTCAGAGCTAAAAATTAAAATAATTGAACTCATGGAGATAGAGAGTTTAGAAGGATAGTTACCAGAGGCTGGGAAGAGAAGTGGGAGGGTTGGGGAGGGGAGTGGGGATCATTAAAGGGTACAAAAACTAGTTAGAAAGAATGAATAATAACTAGTATTTGCTAGCACGATAGAGTGACTACGGTCAAAAGTAATTTAATTGTACACTTTTAATTAAATAAAAGGATGTAATTGGATTTGTAAGACAAAGAATAAATGCTTGAGGTGATGGATATCTCCGTTTACCCTGATGTGATTATTATTCATTGTATGCCTGTATCAAAATATCTCATGTACTCTTTAAATGCATACACCTATTATGTACAAAGCAAAATTTTTTTTTAGAAAAGATAACTGGACAAATATTAACAGCTTAGGGAACAGACAAATACTTGCAGTTCTTTATTCATGGCCATGCTTGTCAAACTTTTCACACTTGAAATTCCATTTCTTTCATGGCTCCACTAATGCTCTCCCCCTTCGTACATCTCATTGACCAGAAACATCCACCTGACCGACTCACAACTGGGGGTATGTGAAGGTAGACTGAGTGGAGAATAGGAAAGTAGTCAAGGAATGGGAGACAAAACCGAGAGGCCAGGCTTTCAGCTTGTCCTCATTCCCTAGGCAGATAGACAGACAGAGATTAGGCATTAGGGATTGCAGAGGTACTTCAGAAGACATAGGATGGGATTAGTGACACGGAAGAAGCAGAGGTTGCTTCAGCATCCCATCTCGTTTCAGCCATCCCCGTTCCACACACACACTGGGTACTAAATAAGTATCCAAGTATTCAACCAGCCCCAGGACACAAGTCTTAATATCAATATTTTCTGATTTAGGACCATGCTTGTCAAATATTTCCTACTTTAGGATCTACCCAATGTACCCCCAACACTCAATCTAGGCTCATCTGCTACAAGCCACTTCCAGAGAAGGTTTTTTTAAAAAATTCGACTAAATTCTAGAAATTCTTTAAAATATTTCAATTTAAAAGTTTTGGAAGGTAATCAGGGTATTTTACTAGGAATCAAGAAGGCACAGACCCAAATTTTAGGATAAAGCAAGTATACAGCATGAACTTAACTATAAACTATGTTTTCTCTCCCTCCCTCTCAATTTCTGTCTGTCCCTTTCATGCTTTCTCTTTTCTCACTCTTTTCTTTCCTCCTCTTAATCTCAAGAGTTTCTTCTTGA
>NW_016829232.1:0-1484 GCF_001698545.2 Rhinopithecus bieti | reverse complement strand
TATATATATATATATAGGTATATACATTTCTTATGGCTGAATGATATTCCATTCTATATATATATCATATTTTGTTTAATCTTTTTTCCATTGATGGATATTTAGGTTGTTTTACCTTTTGGCTATTGTGAATAGTGCTATTTTGAACAGTTGTGTACAAGTATTTGTTTATATACCTCATTTTAATTATTTTTGGTATATACCTAGGAATGGAATTACTGTGTCGTTAAGTAATTCAATTTTAACTTTTTAAGGAACCACCAAACTTTTTTCCCTAGTAACCACAACCCCTTATTGTACATTTCTAGTTTCCTTCCATTGTCATCAAGAGGATACCTTGTGTGATTTTAGTCTTTTAAGATTTATTGAGACTGTTTTATGGCCTACTATGTGGTCTACTCTGGAAAATGGCTCATGTGCGCTTGAGAAAAAACATATATTCCTGCTGCTGTTGGGTGGAGTCTACCGTTTTTAATTTACCTTTTTCTTGGCTCAGCATTTGCTTGATTGCTATAAACCTTTACCTCTCTTTGAGAGTTCCCACAATTGATTCTGACAGTTTTGCTCATTTTTTCTTTTATTTTTCTGTGACAGGACAGTCCTTTGGAGCTACCTATCCTGCCGTATTTGCTGATACCACTTTTATAATTACTTTTACAACCAATATTTTGTGTACCCTCTTTAATATTCTGGGATAAAATATATAGGTGATATAACAATACACAGAGAAGTTTTAAAAATCAGTATAATGCTTTAATTGTAATATAAAAGAAATAAAAGTAATTTATAGTAAGGTAGTATGAATTTGTTATGCAAACACTAACATGACATTGGAAAGCATAATGAAGTAGTAGTGTGTTTTAAATAAGTTGGATTAAAGGAATGTAAGAAAAATCAGAATCCATTCTGTACAAGTGCTGATAAATGAAAGTTTAAAACCTAGTCATAGGCCAGGCACTGTGGCTCATGCCTGTAACCTCAGCACTTTGGGAGGCTGAGGCCAGTGGGTCACTTGAGGTCAGGAGACCAGCCTGGCCCACATGGTGAAACCCCATCTCTACTAAAAGTACAAAAATTAGCTGGGCATGTTGGCTAGCGCCTGTAATCCCAGCTACTGGGGAGGCTGAGGCGGGAGAATCACTTGAACCCTGGAGGTAGAGGTTGCAGTGAGTCAGGATCATGCCACTGCACTCTAGCCTGGACGACAGCATGAGACTCTATCTCAAAGATACATAAATAAATAAATAAATACAATCTCGTTGTAAAGACCAGACCTTTTTTTTTTTTAATAATACAAGAAATGAGAGAAACTATCTGAAGTGAAATTAAATTAATACAAATTATAGACTAAAGTGGTGAAGTAAAGTAGAAAGTATGGTAGTCTTATAAATTTGTTGGACCTTAGTTGGGAAAGCAATTCTTTAGTAAATAATGAAGAAATATAGGAGAACAGATCTTTTATTTTAAAATCCTAACATATATCA
>NW_016829231.1:0-747 GCF_001698545.2 Rhinopithecus bieti | reverse complement strand
AATGAATTCACTAATCATAAAGCACTTTGTCAGGAAGCTTCTTTCTAGTTTTTTTCTGAGGACATTTCCTTGTTCACCATAGGCTTCACTGTGATGTGAAATATCACTTCTGAGATTCCCCCAAAACAGTGCTACCAAAATACTCCATGAAAAGAATAGTGCAACTCTGTGAGATGAATTCAAAAATCACAAAGTAGTTTCTCAGAAAGCTTCTTTCTAGTTTTGTCTGAGGATATTTCCTTTCTCACCTTAAGCTTCAATGAGCTCCAAAATATCCCATTGCATATTCCAAGAAAACAGTGTTAACCTACTACTCAATGAAAAGAACAGTGTAACTCTGTGAGATGAATTCACACATCTCTAAGCAGTTTCTCACAAAGTTGTTTTCTAGTTATTATTAGAGGATATTTCCTTTTTCACTATAGGCTTCAATGCACTCCCAAATATCCTATTGCAGATTCCAGGAAAACAGTGTTAGCATACTGCTCAATGAAAAGAGCATTGTAACTCTGTGAGATGAATTCACAAATCACAAAGCAGTTATTCAGAAAGTTTCTTTTTGATTTTTATCTGATTATACTTCCTTTCTCACCATAGCACCATAGGATTCAATGCACTCCCAAGTATCCTATTACAGATTCTATGAAACCAGTGTTATCAGACTACCCAATGAAAACTGTGGTATATCTCTTTGAGATGAATTCACACATCTCAAAGCAGTTTCTCAGACAATTCCTTTCTAGTTTT
>NW_016829230.1:0-875 GCF_001698545.2 Rhinopithecus bieti | reverse complement strand
TGAGCTACCCCACTATGGACACAGGAGGACCCCCCAAAACCAGCCCATTTTCACTCCTCCTGGGAGGCCTTGGGCAGGGCCGTTAGGGAGAGATGCTAGGGTGCTCCAGTCCCTCTTGGGGGTTTCATGGAAATGGGAACCTTGATGTGAAAAACAGTCTCTGGAGACAAGAGGGAGGGAGTGGAGGCTGTGTCAGGAATAGAGGAAGACAGAGGGTCCTTCCCACGCTATTTCGGACGGAGGGCAGCGGAGTCCTACCTGGGGCCTGGGAGGCCATATCCCCCCGTGGATGGATGTGATTCGACCTCTCTTGCACCTTGCAGGTCTCAGGGATGGGAGGGGCTTATTCGGAGGTGAAAGACTCAGATGCACAGAGGCAGGGAGCCCAGGCCGTTTCAGGAGTCCAGGCACGGCCTCTCAGGAAGGCAGGAAGGGAACATCCATGACTGGTAGTGCCCCCTGTCCTGTCCCTGTGCCTGCTGCCAGCTCTGGAGGAGCCCATCAGGGTCCCCACATTTACAACTTTCTGACTTCCACTTTGGGAGTCAGCTAGAGGGGAGATTTTCTCTGAGGAGGGCAGCTTCGGTTAAACAGAGGGAGTTGCCCCAGGGCTGGTCACGCAACAAGAAGAGAACTCTGTCGAAGGACAGTGACCTCCCAACACGGAGGGGAGGCGCAGGCTGCACCCTGCCACTCCCTGCTGTCAGCCCTGGAAAAAGGTGGGGTGTGAGTGTCAAGGACTGGGGAGGTGGGAGGGACGAGTCCGGCAAGGCTTAGGGAGTGAGCAGGAAGGGTTGGAGCGCATCCTGGAGGTGGGAAGGAAGGGATGGAAAGGAGGCTGACAAGTGGGGGTTGGTTGCTCCTCTGAGAGGAGG
>NW_016829229.1:0-748 GCF_001698545.2 Rhinopithecus bieti | reverse complement strand
TTTCCTTGCTCACCACAAGCCTCTGGGAGTCACTAAATATCCCTTCACAGATTCTTCAAAGACTGAGTTTCGAAACTGGGCAACATAGAGTTAGCATTAACTCTGTGAAGTGAATGCACATATCAGAGAGCAGATTCTTGGAATGCCTCTTCCTCGATTATAATTCAGTATATTTCACTGATAGACATAATCCACAATACACTCTGAAATACCACATTTTCGGATTCACAGGAACAGTGTTCAAACGCTGCCTTGTGAGAAAAGAGGTATAACTCCCTGAGTGGAATGCGTACATAACAAAGTAGTTTCTCAAAAAACTTCTATCCAGTTTTTATCTGAAGGTATCTCCTCTTTAACCGTAGGCCTGAATGTGCTCCCGAATGTCCCTTTGCGGATCCGTGCATGATGGAGTTTTCAAACTGCGTAATATAAGGAAAGTTTTAACTATGTGAGATGAATAAATATATATAACGCAAAGCAGTTTCACAGAAATCTTCTACCCAGCTTTTGTCTGAGGATATTTCCTTTTTCACCATAGCCGTCCCTATACTCCCGGATGTCTCTTGGTAGCTTTTTCCTCAAAAGGGATTCCGGAATCCTTTAGGAGAAAAACAGTATATTTCTGTGAGTGGAATGCACGCGTCACAAAGCAGCTCCTCAGAAAGCTGCTCTCCAGTTTCTATCTGAAGATGTTTCCTTTCTCACCATAAACCTCAAAGCGCTCCTGAATATCCCTTCACAGAATAAA
>NW_016829228.1:0-949 GCF_001698545.2 Rhinopithecus bieti | reverse complement strand
GAGACAGGACAAAAAAATTTCTCCGTCCCTCTCTGTCTCTCTCTTTGGCTTTTAGCTTAATTCTCATCCGTTTTTCCTACACTTGGAAGATGGGGCGGGCTGTGGTGGGGAGCGGAGGAGAACCCGAGCCATCGCTGACATTTGATTTTCCTTTAAGCCCTCTCTGCGATTCCAAGTCACCTGGGATCTTTCCTTGCCTTTCCCGCATTCTTCTTTTCCATCCCCACCAAGAGTTCGGCGTTTTACACCGTCCGGTTCAGCTTTAAACTAATATTTTGCGCGCTGATTTCCTCCCACCCTCCCTCCCCGGCCCCGAAGGTGCATTCCCGGCGCGCGGGTCTCATCGCAGCCAAGAGGAGTAAAGAAGCTTCGGTTTCCTCCTAGCCTCCAGCCGCGGACCCTCGCGGACGTCCCTGCGGCTTGGTGGCTGGGAGAGACAGAGGCACTTTTCCCTCCCCGGCGGGCCCCGCGTTGGAAATCTACAAGACCCGGCTCCGTGACTTCAGAGTCGGCTCCGCACACGCAGGGAGTGGGCTGAAAATGAGTCCAAGAAAGATCGTGTTAAACAAAAAGACAAATGCACAAATCATTTCTGAGAGCCCAACGGAGTTTCAACTCTCTGGGTGGAAGACTTCTTCGCCTCCATCCCCCTCCTTCCCCTTGTGCAGCTGTTCTTCTTTTAAAAGAAGTCGGACTTTCTGCTGGGGTGTATTCTAATTTTAATCATCCACTGTAAAAGGGGAGGTTAACAAAGAATTTCTGATTCTGACTTAATGATCCCTGGAATTAGATCTAATTCTATTAATGGGATATAAAGTGTTTTCAGGGGAGACCTGTGAGAAAACACTAGTTTTATTTGTTCTGTTATTTTATTTATTTTTGTTATTTTCTAATCAATCTTCCCAAGTGAGTATGCTATTGGGAAACACGTCCACCTCAGGGAGAAGGG
>NW_016829227.1:0-949 GCF_001698545.2 Rhinopithecus bieti | reverse complement strand
AGTGCTCCTACCCTTGCCTAGTTGCTGGTTCTTTTGTGTCCACTCTGGTGGTCTTAGAAAAACAAATCAGTTTGATGTAAACTGTAAAAGTGTGTGTGTAGCATTTTTACCCATTCTTTGTTTTATGGTGTGCGTGTGGTGTGAGCATGGTGTTTTATTTCAAAGAAGCATAGGTCAGGCACAAAATAAGCCCACTCTGCTAAGAACTATGTTGAAAATTTTCAAGAAAGGATTTAAGGGAGACTATGGAGTACTGTGACACCAGGAAAACTTAAAACTTTGTGTAAGATAGACTGGCCAGCATTAGAGGTGGGTTGACAATCAGAAGGAAGCATGGACAGGTCCCTTGTTTCAAAGGTATGGCACAAGGTAACCTGTATGCCAGGGCACCCAGACCAGTTCCCATACATAGGCACTTGCTTACAAATGGTTTTAACCCGCCCCCAACCCTCCAACAGTGGTTGAGAGAACAGCAACATAAATGGCTGGCAGAGGTAAGGAAAGACCAGCAGAGAGAGAAAGAGAAAGAGACAGAGAGACAAAGAGGGAGTCAAGGAAAGAGAGAGTGAGAGAAAGAGAGAGGCAGAGAGAGAGAAAGAGACAGAGGCAAAAGGAAAGTCAAAGAGATAAAGAGACAGAAAATCAAAGAGAGAAAGAAAGAGATATACAAGTAGTTAAGGGAAAAAAACAGTGTACCCTATTCCTTTAAAAGCCAAGGTAAATTAAAAACCTGTAATTGATAATTGAAGGTATTCTCCATAACCCAGTAACACTCCAATACCACTTTGTTGTCAGTGTAAACAAGGGCATATCCTGAAAGCACTGAGGCCTTCCTATCAAAAATCCTTAACCCAGTAACCTACGGATGGCCCAAATGCATTCAATCTATAGCAGCAACTGCTTTGCTAACAGAAAAAAGTTAAAAAAAATAACTTTTAAAGGAAACCTG
>NW_016829226.1:0-1703 GCF_001698545.2 Rhinopithecus bieti | reverse complement strand
TGGGAAGAAAAGTCAAATTCAATAAAGTGCACATTGATTTATCAAACAAAGTTCAACATGGAAATTAACAGGATAAATACAGACTTTGGTGAAATTATGCCCTAGCATTTATTATTAAAGCTGTGTTCAAAAGGTTATCCATAGGAATTATGGAAAATTTTAATCAAACGACAAGAATAATAGGCACTAGTTAGTAACAGGAAATTTTATGTTCTGGGTTTCTCAATACTTAAGTTTTCAGATAATTCCTTCTTTTGAAAAGTGATATGGTCCCTTTAAAGCATGGTTCACATGGGAAAATTTTAAAGCATACACATACATAATTTAGTACTTTAAAAATCAAAGCCAAGAGGGATTTTTGTAATTGTCTTACTTGCCAGGGATCTGGCAGAGTGTCTGGGATGGGGAGAGGGGCTGAGGGGTTTGGAAGGTGGGCTGCAGGAAAGTGCAGACCCAGAAGACAATAAGTGACCAAGGAGAAGGCATGAAATCACCTTTCAGGGGACCTGGTCAGAGGACCTGTGTATAAACTTCAGCTTCTCGCCCTCACTTGCTGTGAACAGTGACATTACCTCAAGTTTCTGGGCCTTGGTTTCCACAACTAACCATGCTGTGTCATCACTGGATTGCTGTCAGAATTAAAGGAGATTATGCCTGTGAAAGAGCCTGGCTCTCAGAAAGGACTAAGAAGCATCTGCTGAATGTGACTCAATAAGACAGTTCCTCCATCTTCAGGTGGAATCTGTTTGCGATTCCAGACCATTTTCTTCCACTCCTTCCTTCATCTTTCTCCTCCTCAAGTCCTCCTGCACGATGGGGATTTCTGCATTCAGGGGGCCCCAGGCTTTGAGCTCTGGCCGAGAGGATAATTTCTCTCCTGCACTCAATCAACCTGGCATTCATCTGTAGCCAGGGAGAGCAGCCAGTCTGATTTCTTGACATAAACACACCGAACAAGCAAGACAGGCCCCACTGAGTTATTTAAAAACCGCAATCTGAAAGAGAGCATCTTGAATCTGAAGTTCTTGCCTAAATATAAATGGCAAAGCTTATTCAACATCAAATCAAATCAATGATAATTTGAGGACTAATTAGCATTTGGGGCTTTTTTCAGCAGTGTGGTGATGTGGTGTAGAATGCTACGTGATTGGGGAGAAGCACGTAATTACGAAGCTGAATACATTGTTCCCTGGAGACACGTGAAGGAGTAGATTTCCTTAGCCAAAGAGGCCTCTGCCACCTCCAGAGGGAGGGGTGGGGCGGGGTGGGTTGGCCGAGTGGCAGAGTCCGTATCTGAAGTCTGCTGCAACCGTGGGAGCCTCAGAGGGTGATACCATCTCTTCTCTCACAGCCGGATTTTTACTTCCACTTGGGTCAATAAGTCAAAAAAAGAAAAAAAAAGCTTCACCTCTCACTTTAATCCTAAAAGGTAAAAGGTGAGATAAGATTATTTTTAAAAGGAATTAAACAAAGGAAACTAAAACTTGGTACATGTTTGCTACAAGCCAGGTCTCAAAAGAATCACAGCAACAAATATTTCTGGAGTATTTTTCATGTGCTTATGTTAAGTCCTTTACATACAACACTGATTCAATCTTTGGAATGGTCCTATGAAGTTGGTAATAATATCATTATTATTTTTTTCTTAATGAGAAAACTGAGGCGCTAAGAAGTTAAGAAATTTCCTCAAGTCTTTTTTTTTT
>NW_016829225.1:0-2032 GCF_001698545.2 Rhinopithecus bieti | reverse complement strand
AACTTGTCTTGCTTTATGTCTGATTTCTGGCTGCTGCAGGGGACTAACTCACTGCCATTCTAAAACTACCCGAACAGAACTATGACATCGCACCTGATATGTAAGATGCAATTGTTACAATTATTTTAAACCTCAATGTAGCATTAACTCGACTTTTAACGTAAACACTTACACATTATGATGACTAGAAACAGCATACTCTCTCGTCGTCTGTCCAGATAGATCTTGAGAAGATACATCAATATTTTGCTCAAGTAGAAGGCTGACTATACTTGCTGATCCACAACGTACAGCAAGTATGAGAGCATTTCTAAAATGACAGATAATTTCTCCCTTAGGAACTGCAATACAGTTATTTTTAAAGCTAATTTGATATATTTTACCAGTTTAACATCCTGTCTCTCCGTGCAGAATCAAACATTTACATGCACCCAAAGACAGAGCATCTTGGGTGCTCAAGTGTTCATCTTTGTAAAACACCACCAAGGTTAAAAGGAAGGGACAAAAAGGAAACCTCTTATCTCACTGGGGCATTGCAGAGTAGAAGCTAATTTAAAGTCCTTTAATGGGCACGAAACAATGCTAGGGCCACTTATCTGAAGTGGACAAAGGTTTAAGTGAAGATTTCATCACAGCTTCCCTAGACTGATATGCTGTAATAGAAAATCAGCTAGGGATAAGATAAACAGGAGCTCTCTGCATGCTGAAAGCAGTAATAATAATAATGGTAAGAATAGTAGTCACGGCCGGGCGCGGTGGCTCAAGCCTGTAATCCCAGCACTTTGGGAGGCCGAGACGGGCGGATCACAAGGTCAGGAGATCGAGACCATCCTGGCTAACCCGGTGAAACCCCGTCTCTTCTAAAAAATATATAAAAAAAAAACTAGCCGGGCGAGGTGGCGGGCGCTTGTAGTCCCAGCTACTCGGGAGGCTGAGGCAGGAGAATGGCGTAAACCCGGGAGGCGGTGCTTGCAGTGAGCTGAGATCCGGCCACTGCACTCCAGCCTGGGTGACGGAGCAAGACTCCGTCTCAAAAAACAAAAAACAAAAACAAACAAACAAACAAAAAAGAATAGTAGTCACAGGAGTGTCAGTTAATGATACCAATAAACATGTACTAGGCACTGAATTAAGTGCCATATATATCTCTCTTACTTATTATGCACAGTCAACTTTGAAGGATATATTCTCCTACTTTTCATATATGACAACATATTTGGTAGTAAATAACATTTCCAAGGTCACACACCTAGCAGGTAAGAAAGCTAGGAATTAAACTCAGACTTGTGTGAATCCAAAGCCTAGCTCTTTTCTCTTTCTCACCCACCTACAGCTTGCCTTCATGAAAGGAAAAGTGTATCCACTTAAAACTATCTTCACTCCCTCTTTCCATAGCAATTAAAATAAAAACATCAAAATACACTGGAAATAAAAAAGGAAGAAAGCTGTTGAACCCACAGTATGTGGGAATAGCAATTAATTGTCATGTAGGGATACGCTAACATTAATATTCTTCAAAGAAAGCAACTTAAAGCAGAGTCATTGAAGAGACAAAAGGATTTTCAGCCCCTGTTTATGTTGACTACAGCGTATTTAGTGGAAAAGCATGTAAGACACAGAGATTAGAAACTGGCAGGAAGGGGTAAGAAGTTCAATACTGAGTCATAAAGTAAACTGAAAGTTACAGTTCACACTTCATAACATTAATACGAAATCCCTCTAGCTAACATAAGATCATGTAACCAAAACATCATACAACAAAGAACATCAGTCAATACAATAAGAGAAGATGAATCTTACTAAAACTGTTCTTTATGTTGCCCAGTCCAAATAATTGTTTTTCTACCTGACTGATTTGTGTTGATACTGATCACTATGTCCCAATAAGTACACATTAATCTTATTAATTTAATATTTATGACTTGAGTGACAGCTATCAATCTAGTTAACAACACATAGATTAAAAGAAATAACTATACCTTCCATATCTATCAAGTGCATTTAAATTAGCTTTTTTCTTGATTAAAATTTC
>NW_016829224.1:0-748 GCF_001698545.2 Rhinopithecus bieti | reverse complement strand
AAATATCACTCTGCAGAATCCACGACAACAGGGTTTGCAAACTATACCAAGGAGGGTAGGGTGGAATTCTGTGTGATGAAGTCACACATCAGAAAGAAATCGCTCAGAAAGCTTCTCTCTAGTGATTATCTGATGATAATTTCTTTTCACCATGGGCCCCTATGGGCTCCCAAATCTCACTTTGCAGATTCCAAGAAAAGAGTCTCAGCAAACTGCTTCCTGAGGACTAAGCTTTTACTCTGTCAGCCGAATTCACAGATCACAAAGTAGTTTCTCAGAAAGCCTCTTTCACGTATTCAACTGATGATATTTCCTTTATCAGCGTAGGCCTCAATGCGATCCAAAGAAGCCCTTCTAAGGTTCCTCAAAGACAGTATTATTGGACTGCTCCACAAAACATACGTGTAACTCTGTGAGATGAATTCACACATCACCAAGAAGTTTCTAAGAAAGCTTCTTTCTAGTTTTCATCTGTGGATATTTCCTTTCTCACTGTACACTTCATTGCACAAAGAAGTAGCCCATTGCGGATTTCCAGAAAACTGTGTTAGCAAACTGATCACTGAAGAGAAATATGTAACTGTGTGAGTTGCATTCACACATCGCAATGCAGTTTCCCAGAAGGCTCCTTTCCTGTTTTGATCTGAGGATATTTCCTTTTCACCATAGCCCTCAATGAGATCCCAAAGATCACTATGCAGAATCCACGACAACAGGGTTACCAAACTATTCTAAGAAGGGAAGGGTG
>NW_016829223.1:0-502 GCF_001698545.2 Rhinopithecus bieti | reverse complement strand
TCTCAGATAAAACTAGAAAGAAGTTTTCTGAGAAACTGTTTTGTGATGTGTGAATTCTTCTCACAGAGTTACAATGTTCTTTACATTTAGAGGCCTGCTAAAACTGTTTTCTTGGAATCTGCGATGGGATATTTTAGAGCGCATTGAATCTTATGCTGACAAAGGAAATATCTTCGTATAAAAACTAGTAAGAAGCTTTCTGAGAAACTGCTTTGAAATGTGTTAATTCATATCACTGAATTGCATGATTCTTTCCATGGATCAATTTTGTAGTACTGTTTTTGGGTAAAGTGAGAGGGATATTTTGGATTACATTGAAGAATGTGGTGACTTAGGAAATATCCTCAGATAAAAACTAGAAAGAAGCTTTTTGAGAAAGCTCTTCATAATGTGTGAATTCATCTCACAGAATTAAACCTTTCTTTTCATGGAGCAGTTTGCTAACAGTGTTTTTGTGGAATCCCCAAAGGCATATTTGGGAGTGCAATGAGGCCTCTAGTGA
>NW_016829222.1:0-675 GCF_001698545.2 Rhinopithecus bieti | reverse complement strand
AAAAAAAAAAAAATTTCAGGCTGTGATAAATGAAAATAAATTCTGATATCTCAAGTCTATGGGTAGGATTTTATATATATATTTTTTCCTTTTAAATGTGGTCTCATAATACTTTTCTAATTAGCTTCCTCTTTTCGATTATATAAATGTGTGTTGTATGTGCATATCTACATTTGAAGTTTCTTTTCCATAATGACTGTCGCTATGAGGAATGTTGATGCTGACACCTAGGTCAGTGCACTAGGATTCGCTTAATTTTTACATGAATTTTCTCTTAACCAGTTTTATCACTTGGTTTTATATTGTTATATTCTAGTATCTCCATTTTTAATGCTTAGAACAAGGATATGAATTCATAAAAGCAATAATTATTCTTTCTGTATGGCATCCTTGTTCTTAGTAAAGGTCTTCCCATTTATTGCTGAGTAATTAATTCACTATTCATGGGCATTTGGGTCTCAGTGCTATTGCCCAAGGCTTTAAGGGACATACACAGCTCTTTCATAATATTAAACCTTAATGAGCATGGCTATCATATTTTTATATACATAATAAATTGAAAGCCTAAACCAAATCAAAATTTTATTTTCATTCTCCCCTGGTGTTTCAGCAGTTAAAATGTCCAGATAATAGATTATAGAGAGAATGTTGTTATAGCCATTTTAAAAGAAATAT
>NW_016829221.1:153127-164745 GCF_001698545.2 Rhinopithecus bieti | reverse complement strand
GAACAGCTTTAGAGAAGCATAAGAAAACATAAAACGAAAACCAAAAAGTGTAATCAAAAATTAAAATAACTGCACAAATGAAATTCATTATATGCAAGTTTCTATGTAAGGCATCAATTTAGTTGAGCATATGTTCTTGTCTAATTCAGAATATGTCAACACCATAACCACTCAGGTGGTGATCATAAGAAAATGTGATAAATACTATTCTGTACCTACCAGCTGTAATTCAGAACACAAACATTAAAATTGAAACAGAATTTAATACCACATCCAGGTAAAGCAAAAGAGAATACAAATCCATCAAAGGTTTACTAATTCCATATTAGGTCTAAAGAATGGTTGAAGATTTAGGAACATTATTACGCAGAGTTTGAGAAGGGTCTATATGGAAATCCTAAGCCTTATCATTGGAGATAAATAATTTTAAATTGAGAAAGATTTACCTTAAAATACTAGGTACTGAAAGGAAGTGTGGACCAAACAAAATAACAACAACAAAAGGAAAACAACCCAAAAAAGAAAATTACTATTCTGCTGACTCCATACATGCTGCAGAATGAGACACTCTCCAATTAGCTTCTGAAGATAGTCTCATCTCAGACAATTAGAGCTGGTTGCACAAAACTGTGTCATTCAGAACATGCTTTGAGAGGGTTTACAAGGTCCCAACAGAGCTTCCAAACTTGCTTTGTTTTCCTAATTGAAAACTTAGAAGGTAATAACCTCCTCTCAATCCACAGAAAGCCGGAAACCCTAGGATACAAAGCAGTTTCGAAAGAAATTTAAAATAAAATCATGTATCATTAAAATTGAACAAAACAAACCAAGCATGTCTCCCAAAGAAAGAAAAAACATGCCTTTGAAACAAACAGTAAGTCACCACTGTTCATTGCAGAGCAGCATGTCAGTTACAGAGTGGCAGAATGAATGTGCAAGTTGCCAAATTGAACTAATTTACGTTCTGAATTAAAATACAACACCCTCAATGTTGTAGGCCACTTCTATTCACCAGCATTCCTAGGGTTTGCTATGATCCGTTTTGAGAGACATGGAGACATTCAGCAGTTGCTTTGGCTAATGCCTTACTCCTTCCAGCCACCCTTCTTTGCAGGAGTCCTTTTGCGTATCTACTCCTCCTTCATGGAATGACCTACATATGTACAGCTATGACAAAATCTCCCAAAGATAAGAAGGAGGCAAAAGCTGCACAATTCCTATTATAACAAAGTAACTGAAAATTTGCCCTTTGGAGCTAAAGAAGAAATGCCATCTCAAGATTCACTTTCCAGTGTCGTCTCAGTGCTTTCAGCTTCAGCTATTATAATTTCAGCAGGGGATTATACACACTAACCACGAATGGTTAGGTCACCCTGGCAGCTAAAATAAAGCTTTAATTCTTCCTTTTCAGAGAAATGTAAACTCTGATGAAACTATGTATTTCATGTAAGCTAAAATTATTCATTTGTTTATGTAAAATTGGTCAAAGAATGCTATGTGTAAAGCCTCAGTAATGAACTTAAACTACATAAAGATCATTACTCAAGGAGTTTCTGGTATGAGAGAAGAGTTATGCCATGCATGTACACTGCCACAGGAAAATAGAGAGTGCTGTGATGAGATTTGTCAGTGTTCTTAAATCCAGAAATGAAATACAAAGATGTACTGAGTACTGATTATGCAACGACTCTTTTAAGCACAGTGATTATAAAAGATATATATATATATACATACATATATGTATACATATAAAATGGATAAAGATACTTTTATACTCAGTGAGCTTATACTATTTAGTTAGGTAAATAAAACGTAGATATTTTAAAATGCAACAATCACATATTCTTATTGTTTTGAGTCCTCAGTAACTGGCATACAGGAGAGCCGCAATAAAAGTGTGTTTTGTGAATTAATAGTTAACTGTGTGTATATTTGAGTGGATACGTGTACACACGTGTGTGTATGCATGTAGGTATACCATAATTTAGCACTACATATTAAAAGAAGCCTGACACCTTAAAAAAATAAAAGCTTCTCCCTGTGCTAACTTGAAGTTCTTCACTGAAATTATCAAGGCAAGACCCATTGATATAATTCTTCGTTATAGGCACAAAGGTAGAAGACATTTGAAAGAACTCTAAAGTGGACCCAAACCCAGATTTTTATTTAAGATGTACAATTTGTCAGTCAACATCCACACCGCAAAAGATACATCATTTTGAAAAACCCAAAAATGTATTTGACCAGGAAAAATATAGACTAGAAATATAACATTAGTTACTAATTCTCAACAGAATTTTTACCTTAATAAAAGCAGCTGGAATTACCTTCCACCTCCCTCTCTTCATTGTACAATTACCCGCTAGTTTTTATTACTTCCAGTTTTTACTAGCAACCAAATCCATCTCTCTTTCTTTTACTGTTGCTGTTACTGGCTCAATTCATGACTTTCTTACCTGGACTATTGGCCTCATTTCCCACGCTCTTGTCTTAGAGCTCTTTCCAATCTATCCAGTCAGGTTATTCCTGCTAAGTTCTGCTTCAATTTCTCCAATGGTTCCTGACTTCCTAGAGGATAATATTAGCATTTCCTGTCATGTCATACAAAGTCCTTGTGATATGGTTCCCATGTATCTTTTTCCACCTTTTCTCCTGACATTCCCCCATCACTTCTTCTGTACTGTGCCCCAATATATATGTATTCCATCCATATCAAACTATTTTATGTAAAAGCTACTCTAATATACCACTGTGATCAACAGAACACTGAACTCTCCAAAGATGTCCATGTCTTAATTCCTAGAACCTGTGACTGCTACCTTAAGTGGCAAAAGGAACCTAGAAGGTGTGAATAAGTTAAGGATCATGAGATGGAGAGATTATTCTGGATTAAGGTGGTGGGCCCAATGTAATCAAAAGGATATTTACAAGAGGGAGGCAGGAAAGTCAGAGTCAAAGAAGGAGATGTGACAGTACAAGTAAAGGTTAGAGAGATTGGAAGAGGCTATGCTGATGATTTTGAGTTCAGGAAAGGAGCAACAAGACAAGTAATACAGGTGGCTTCTAGAAGCCGGGAAAAGCGAGAAAACAGATTCTTCCCTGGAGCCTCCTAAAGGAATGCAGCCCTGCTGATACCTGGATTTTAGAACTTCTGACCTTCAGCACCATAAGATAATAAATTTGTGTTGTTTTAAGACACTAAATTTGTGGTGATTTGTTACAACTACAATAGGAAAGTAATATACTATACATGTATGAGAACTCATATCACTTATTTTTTGCAAAGTATTTAACAGCAGAGGTGGTAGATTGTTCATCTTTTTTAATCCCCCAGAGAATTCAGTCCAGTCACTTGTTTACAGTATGTTTTGTCTGAAAACATTTGCTAAATACAAAGAATAAACTAGAACTGACTAGTGAATATGAAAGGACAATGCCTATAGCACCACCAGTTCCAAAGATATGACAGAAACATGGATTTTATAAAGTAAAAAGGCATGCAGTTACAAAAATAAGCGCTCCATATGTTTCTAAAAAAATCAGCAAAGTTATGAGGAAATTACATAAACAATTTTCAGGATATGATTCATAGGTATAGAAAACTAAAAATGATCAAATTAATAAAGATAAATCATACTGCATTGGTTTCTATTAATAAAATTTTCCATAAGTTTGTTTTTTAAACAAAGAATACAAAAGGCAAGCTTCTACAAACAAATATCTAATATTTTAACCTTTTTTATGCCCAGACATAGCTGATGTGAATCAATGTTATCAAGTACTTGGTATATATTAGGAATTCAATAAATGCTTGTTAACATCGGTGTACACAACCTGTTACTTTGTCCTTTAACAAGATGAAGTAGGTTCCGTGCATAAAATCCTAAAAGAAAGAAATGTAATCAAGTACAGTTGTACATATTTTATATGAGTACTCATAACTGGAAAAGTATTATCAAAGTTTGAAAACATTGGTAGCATGTTAATATTTTCGTGTGTGGGAGGTGTATTATATGCCTTTCGTTTGAAAAAGCATTTATAACAGTTAAGACCCTTTGAAAATTTTTCACTTAAAAAAAAATATATATTGCCGACCAATAATGTCTCTTGGTCTTCATTCTTTGGGATATGCAGATAAAAGTAATTGCTTTTTCAAGGTAACTTTGCCTGATGACTAATGCTTTCCATTTAGCTTGATTCTACGTAGGCCCTCCCATCTCCTATTCCAGGGCCAGTCCAAAAGACCAGCAGGAAAAGCTAACTCGTGAAGCACACATCTATCCACACATGATCTTCACTTCCATATTCT
Source organism: Rhinopithecus bieti (assembly GCF_001698545.2). NCBI lineage: Eukaryota > Metazoa > Chordata > Mammalia > Primates > Cercopithecidae > Rhinopithecus > Rhinopithecus bieti. The sequence continues at coordinate 160,436 of NW_016829221.1, read as the reverse complement.
TCTCAGCAGCTCTTATTTATGTTAGTGAGCAACTAAAACCTTTAAAGACTTTTCCTCCTTTTGACACCTGAATTATTAAAATGACAAGACCTTAATGACAGCAATGTATTAAAAGAGGATTTTTAATAAGTCTATAATATGAATGCACTTGTCAAAATAATTTAAATTTTCGTAATACAGGGCCACAAAAGGACATGATGCTAAGATCATAAAAATATGATATTTTTATCTCCTGAAAAGATCTCAATGAACATTTCTATTATAAAAATGTACCAAAATACAGGAGAAATATATATACTCTTTATAAAACCTAAGGCAATACATTAGAGAAAATAAATGTTTGAAAAGTATTGAGATCAAGTAAAATAATCACTGAGCAATAATTCATCAAAAGTTTTCTTCCCATGTTTATTTCTCTCTGTGTCCTGTGTTTATTACTGCATTTTCATCAATCCTAAAAAGCCACAAGATGGCATTGGAGAGTACAATTGCTTTATAGAACATATTTATAGAAAAAATTGGAAGAATCCTCTTTTCAGATAGTTGTATTTTTTTCTGATATGACCATATATTTCAGAAAAATATTAATTCACCAGAGTATGAAAATCTTTCCCCATATTGATAAGAATAATTTTTCTTTATCATTTACAACATAGTATTTGGAATACAAAATAAGTGGAATATGCTTTAAGAACTGAAAGTAAGATGCCAATGGCATTACTTTATTGAGCTCAAGGTAGCAAAACTAATTCGGAAATATTTTAGTACAGTTAGCAAAACATAAATGACAATTGAATAATGTTGAGAATACTCACAAGAGGCTCACTGACATTTTTTAAAGAAATATTTATATATAACCTTCAGAGATTGTAAAACTTGGCAAAGTTATTCACTGTCATCGCCTTAAGGCAACATTTCCCATGCAAGGTGTCTTGCATAGATGTCTTAAGAGACCATAACTCTACAAAAAGAAATTTGCCTTAAATAAGCAAAAACAGACTAAAACATGGTTTGATATTTTAAACTGACAAACCAAATTTTACCTAGTCACATCACCACATGCAAGGAAAGTATCTTATTTTTAATTGGGCCTTCTAATGATATACTGTGTGCTGTTTAAAAAGAAAAACCTAATTTTTTTTCTCTTAATAGAACCTTTGTTTCAAGCTAATAACATCCTCCACTCTGTAGTGCTGGCTCAAACTGTATAGCATAAAGTTAGATACAGCCATCAACGGGTCTCGGGTACTCTGGTCACAAACTCTGCCTTTTTACACGTGTGATCAATTTGCAAATATGTAAAATAAGTTACTGAAAAAAGTGTCAGGTGTGTACTTAGTATGCATTGAAAGTGCTCAAATAAATATTTGTGAAAGGAACAAAAAGATGAACTATTATTTGTATGGATGATGTTGTAGTTCAAAACTTTATGAAAAAGGAAACCAAAGACATGACAGGTTCGGTCAGGGACATGTTCCCAATCAACAAGGCTCGTTAGGAGCTGGATTGAAACCCAAGTGTCTTAATTTCCACTGCTGTGGGTATTATAAGGTAGGTGCAAAACTAATTACGGTTTTCGCCATTGAAAGTAATGGCAAAAATTGCAATTACTTTTGCACCAACCTAATATAATACTCATCAGATTAATGTAAGCCACTTCTGATATATTAACTAAAAGATGTAATTTTGTGATCATTACTGTAGATGAAAGTTGGAGTATAAATATCAGCTGTCTGTAGACCTTTCCTGGAACTTACAATAGTTAACATGAAGATTAACCAAGGAAAATTATAATACACTTGTAAGCTATCTTTCATATCTCTATCTATGAAATGAAAAAATGAAAATTAAATCAGTATCACCCTTCCTTCAAGAGGTTTATCTATGGCAAAACATGTTTCAATTCTTGGTAACAGAAGTTTTTGATTGGAAAAAAATGTTATCTGTACTATAATGCAATTCTTTTCATTAGCATGGATGACCACAAGTTTTACACTTGTTCTACCTAAATACAAAAGGCATAATTTCTAAAGAGTTAAACAAACTTTAAAAAGTAAAATCCGTGGCTGGGTGTGGTGGCTCACACCTGTAATCCCAGCACTTTGGGAAGCCAAGGCAGGCGGATTACGAGGCCAGGAGTTTGAACGAGGTCAGGAGTTTGAGACCAGCCTAGTCAACATAGTGAAACCCCATCTCTACTAAAAATACAAAAATCAGCTGGGCATGGTGGCACGTGCCTGTAATCTCAGCTACTCAGAAGGCCGAGGTAGGGGAATCATTTGAACTCTGGAGGCGGAGGTTGCAGTGAGCCGAGATGACACCATTGCACTCCAGCCTGGACGACAGGGCGAGACTCCGTCTCAAAATAAATAAATAAATAAAAATAAAATAAAATCCCTCTAATATACAAAGGCCCTTTAATATACTGATTTTGCACAATACATACTTTTTAAAAATCTGACATTAACTTCTTTTAGACTCCCTTGTCTCTCCACCCCTACATTTTCCTGCATCTTGATTTAATGACGTATTTCCAGTTATCTGACACAACTTTCCAAAGAATTTAACACTATCACTCTTTCATTTTGAAACTTTCTCCACTCTTGGTTTGCAGGAACCAAAACAAGTAAAGTCTCTTTCTTCCTCTCTTAGCTTCCCCTTAGTCTCCTTCCCTGACTGGCTGCTCTTTCTCTGCCAGCCACTTCAGGGCTAGTGTTCCATGGAATCCTTGATCCTCTCCCTTTCCCTTTTCTTTTCCTCTTCTCTCTCTGCATGTTCTCCCTGAATAATCTCATTCCATCATGTTGCTCTCAATATGAGGACAATTTCAAACTCCATACCTCTTGCTTGACATGTGCAGTGTGAATAGTGGTCCCCCAAAAGATATGCGCACTGAGACCTGTGAATATATGAATTTATTTGGATAAAGAATCTTTGTGGATGGAATTAAGGTTACAGATCTCAAAAATGAGATCATGTTGGATTTTCCAAGTGGATCCTAAATCCAATGACAGGTGTCCTCATAAGAGAAAAGCAGAAGGAGATTAAAGACACAGAGGAGAAGGCCATGTGAAGATGGCAGCGGGCACAACCCAAGGAAAACTAAAGCCACCAGAAGGTGGAAGAGGCGAAGAAGGATTTTGTCACAGAGCCTTCAGAAGAAGTGTGGCCCTGCTTATACTTTGATTTCAGGCTTCTGGCCTCCAGAACTGTGACAGGACAAATTTTATGGTTTTAAGTCACCCAGTTTGTGGCAATTTGTTACAGAAGCCACAGGAAACAAGCATAATTCCAGACCAATAAATACATTAGCTCAATATTTCCAGTGACTACCACAGCTCATATGTTCCAAATTGACCTCATTTCATCCCCTCTCCCCGCAAAAACTGCCATTGATCTTCTCTCTGTAATTAGTGACACCATCAATATAACTTCTCCTCGAATTATTCCACGATTCATGTCCAAACACTTACCAGATCCTATATATTCTTCAGAAACTTATTTTCAGTCCCTTTGATTGCTTTTCAGGCCCTCAGTATATGTAAATATGATTTTATTGAGTCCCTTACTGGTCATTCTGGAATCTCACCCCTAGTCTTTTCTACAGGGAGTGTTACATGTCAAAATCAGGTGTGACCATGCCATTTTATGTGTGATCCTACATAGCTTGATTATGTGTCTTCCCTTCTCTGTAAAGGCAGCTTTACTGATGGACTCACAAATGTGGGTAACACCATCATATACAAAGCAAGAAGTTTCATCTTTATGGTGTAGAGAAGACACCATAATGAACAGATCTATCAAATCAGAGGTCCAACCACCCAGACTGAATTTTCTACTAAAGGGATTTGCAAAGTTATTAAATATCTCAGCCAAAATATTTTGTTCTCAAGATAAAATCCAAAATCCCTTGCAAGATATCCAAAACCCTTCATATTCTATCCTCAATCTACATTTGGGGCTTCATCATAGTCACAAAGACCTTACTATTTTCTTTCAATAAGTAGTTGCTTCAAGTTTCTGTGCTTTGAGGACCTTTAGTATGATGGATGGTATCCCAATCCTCTCATTACAGAATGTTTTTCTTTCCCTCTTTCTTTATAACCTCTCACATCTAATTGAGCATCTATTTCAATTGAGTCTAACTTTAAAATTGCTCTCTCTTCTGTCTTCACTATTCTCACTGCTATAACTTTACATCTGGAAATCATTTTTCAGGTCAGTTATTATTTTGTTGAAAGGAACATAGACGCCCTTAGTCTACCACAGAGAAAATGGGGTATTTTGAAAGTATATGTGTGGAGTGCAGATGAATCTCAAAACGTTCTTAAGATCCAAAGCGTCACTAGTATCAGTTTCCTCTTTCTCTTTCCGCCTCTCTTCCTTCCTTTCCCTCTGCCCTGTTTTCTTTCCCTTTTCTTCTTTTGCTACAAACCCCCTGCACCCTTTATCATGCACCATGGATTACATAGGCCCTTCAGCAAAAGTTTTCAACTTCCCTGTTCTTTTCTCTTCCATTCCCATCTGGCTCCCGGCTGACTATTCTTTCTCTAGTCTTCAATGCCTTCAACAGACAGTTGATTTGAATTGGCTAACTGCTAGTTGCAGTAAGCCAAATAATGCTCTCTAGAAAGATGTCTACTGCCTCATCCCTAAAGCATATGACTATGTTATATTACATGGCTAAAGGTACCTTTCCAATTTGATTAAATTTATGATTTTAAGATGGAATGATTATCCTGGGTTATCTGAGGATGCCCAATATAATAATGAAGGCCCTTATAAGGGAAAGAGAGAGGTAGAAGGGTCAGAGTCAGAGGAGATGTGATTATGAAGAACCTCAAGAACTACAAGATAATAAATTTGTGTTGCTTTAAGCCACAATGTTTATAGCAATTTGTTAAAACATCAGTAGGATACTGATACACCAGTGTCCCTAATTTCCAAGCCACCTTATGGATCATGTGAAAGCCTATAGTTGACCACCCAGGGATCAGGGGTTAATCCTCTGGTCCTAGCAGTGAATGCCTGTGTGTGATCTCTGCGATAAACATTGATATGGTTTGGCTGTGTCCCTACCCAAATCTCATCTTGAATTGTAACTCCCACAATTCCCACCTGTCATGGGAGGAACTCAGTTGGAGGTGACTGAATTATGGGGATGGGTCTTTCCTGCACTGTTCTTGTGATAGTGAATGAGTCACATGAGATCTGATGGGTTTAAAAATGGAATTTCCCTGCACAAGCTCTCTTTTGCCTGCTGCCATCCATGTAAGATGTGACATATTCCTTGCCTTCTGCCACGATTTTAAGGCTTCCCCAGCCATGTGGAACTATAAGAACAATTAAACGTTTTTTCCTTCCTGGTCTCAAGTATGTCCTTAGCAGTAGCATGAAAACAGGCTAATACAGTACATTGGCACCAGGAGTAGGGCACTGCTGAAAAGATACCCGAAAATGTGGAAGTGACTTTGGAACTGGGTAACAGGCAGAGGTTGGAACAGTTTGGAGGATTCAGAAGACAGGAAAATGTGGGAAAGTTTAGAACTTCCTAGAGACTTGTTGAATGGCTTTGACAAAAATGCTGATAGTGGTATTAACAAAAAGGTCCAGGCTAAGGTGTTCTCAGATGGAAATGAGGAACTTGTTGGGAACTGGAGCAAAGGTGACTCTTCTTATGTTTTAGCAAAGAGACTGGCAGCATTTTGCCCCTGCCCTAGAGATTTGTAGAACTTTGAACTTGAGAGGGATGATTTAGGGTATCTAGCAGAAGAAATTTCTAAGCAGTAAAGCATTCAAGAGGTGACTCGGGTGCTGTTAAAGGCATTCAGTTTTATGAGGGAAGCAGAGCATAAAAGTTCGGAAAATTTGCAGCCTGACAATGTGATAGAAAAGAAAATCCCATTTTCTGAGGAGAAATTCAAGCTGGCTGCAGAAATTTGCATAAGTAATGAGGAACCGAATGTTAATCCCCAAGACAGTGGGGAAAATGTCTCCAGGGTATGTTAGAGGTTTTCAAAGTAGTCCCCCGCCATCATAGGCCCAGAGGTTGAGGAGGAAAATGTGATTTAATGGGCCAGGCCCAGGGTCCTCCTGCTGTGTGCAGTCTAGGGACCTGGTACCCTATGTCTCAGCCGCTCCAGCTACAGCTGAAAGGGGCCAACACAGAGCTCAGGCTGTTGCTTCAGAGGGTACAAGCCCCAAGCCTTGGTGGCTTCCACATGGTATTGAGCCTCACAGTGCACAGAAGTCAAGAATTGAGGTTTGGTGACCTCCACCTAGATTTCAGAAGACTTACGGAAACGCCTGGATACTCAGGTAGAAGTTTGCTGTAAGGGTGGGGTTCTCATGGAGAATCTTTGCTAGGGCAGTGCAGAAGGGAAATGTGGGGCCAGAGCCCCCACACAGAGTCCCTCCTGGGGCACTGCCTAGTGGAGCTGTAAGAAGGGAGCCACCGTCCTCAAGACCCCAGAATGGTAGACCCACCAACAGCTTGCATTGTGTGCCTGGAAAAGCCACAGATCCTCAACTCTAGCCTATGAAAGCAGCTGGGAGGGAGGTTGTACTCTGCAAAGCCATGGGGGTAGAGCTGCCAAGACCATGGGAACCCACCTCTTCCATCAGCATGACCCAGATGTGTAAGACATGGAGTCAAAAGAGATCATTTTGAAGCTTTAAAATTTGACTGCCCTGCTAGATTTCAGACTTGCATGGGGCCTGCAGTCCCTTTGCTTTGGCCAATTTCTCCCATTTGGAACGGCTGTATTTACCCAATGCTTGTACCCCCATTGTATCTAGGAAGTAACTAACTTGTTTTTGATTTTATAGGCTCATGGGCTGAAGGGACTTGACTTGTCTCAAATGAGACTTTGGACTGTGGACTTTTGAGTTAATGCTGAAATGAGTCAAGACTTTGGGGGACTGTTGTGATGGCATGATTGGCTTTGAAATGTGAGGACATGAGACCTGGGAGGGGCCAGGGGTGGAATGAAATGGTTTGGCTGTGTCCCCACCCAAATCTCACCTTAAACTCTAACTCCCACAATTCGCACCTGTCATGGGAGGAACACAGTGGGAGGTGATTAAATTATGGGGTCAGATCTTTCCTGCACTGTTCTCATTATAGTGAATGAGTCTCACAAGATCTGATGGTTTTAAAAATGGGAATTTCCCTGCACAAGCTCTCTTTTTGCCTGCTGCCATCCTTGTAAGACATGACTTGCTCCTCCTTGCCTTCCACCATGATTGTGGGGCTTCCCCAGTCATGTGGAAAGTCCAGTGAAACCTCTTTCTTTTGTAAATTGCCCAG
>NW_016829221.1:149124-152527 GCF_001698545.2 Rhinopithecus bieti | reverse complement strand
TTTAACTTCAAAAGGGAAAGAAACAAAGCCCCGGAAGTTTTGTAAGTTTTGGTGTTATAAGCTACCAAAAAAGGAAAATAAGGAGAAACACCTTATCTTTTTTGACATGTTTGACAAACTGAGAATAAACACATGGTAACATAATAAAAGGCAGATGCTGGGGGACTAGGTTGTCTCTTAATCATGTGAAATTAAGCTCATTGACTTACAGGAATGCTCAAGAGAGCTGCTGCACATAAATCACATTGACATGAGACGGAAGTACCTCCACCAGACTTTCTCATTCCTATTCAGTTAAATCTCACTTTCTTTACACAGTAGTATAATTTCTTTTACTTAAATGAATATCCATACGTAACAACACAAAAATTAGAACTGAAACTGTGTCTTTGGTTATTTCACTACTTTTACCTTTTATAAATTATTTGGGCCTAGAGTCACAAGTTTAGGAAAACCTCTTGAGGCTTGCCTTCCTCTTGCTGTCAAGAAGAATTGCATCTAAATCATTTTACACAAACAGGTGTCCCCTGTCAGGTTCTAGAATGAAGACAAGATCAACTCCCTGTGGTAACCCTTTTACTCTCGAATAGCTGGCTGCTTTAGGAAGCTTTCATATAGTTTAAATCCCTCCTAAAATAACATGTGCTTTTTGGTAATGCAGCCACTTACTCTTCTCCATATGCTGTAATAACTGTGAATACTTTTTCTATACTGAAGTCACTTGTTTATTTATCCTGTATTAGTAATCATGAGCCACAGCCTTTTCAATAATGGCCACTATGGAACAATACCATTAAACTCAAAACTTCGGCACAATGACATTAGTACTTCTTTAAAGCAGCACTAAATGTAGTAGAATTCCAATAGAAAAATACTTGAACAATCATTTTCCTTACCCTTTAACAGATTTTGAACTGCATCTTAAGCCCATGAAAACATTCCCCATTTGTAAAGGTTCATTGTCTTCATCTAAACCCTTATCATGTCCTAGATATTGCTTATTCTGATATATTAGCTTCAGTAGCCTCACATTATACATTATACTGATTGCTCTTTAAGAAAAAAATAATTTTTCTTAAATACCTCTATTTAATTTTACCTTTATCTTTCTAATATCGTTTTGGTCCTGTAGCATCCTCACTGATGTAACCCTGAATATTAAAACCACTCACTCAACCATTCATGCAGTCATTAATACATTAAGACATTTCCTTGAACCCCGACTCTGAAACAGCATAGTTGGCACTGTAGAGATTATAAACATACATTAATCATGGTCCTTGCACTCGCCATCTTATATTCTGAGTACGTTTTGAGAGAAAACATCATGGAACCCCTTGTCTTACCTAATTTCTACATCGAGACCCCTCTAGCTTCATTTTTCTTCAGTATCCCAAACTTTTCAGGCAAATTACAACTCACACTTTAGTCCCTCCAAAGTGCTACAGGTATACTTTGTCCATAACAGTCCTTCAACCATTTATACTATTTCCCTGCTCCCAAATCTTACTCCAGATTTTCTTACACACCATTTTAGAATGTATATATTTAAGAATAGCTATTATTAACAGAGACTATGCTAACCTCTTTGAATGGCCTTTTAAAGATGGAACATGTCAAATACTTTAACCATGCAGACAAAGTAATAATAATATTTTTATAGTTTGAAAAGTCCTACCAAGACACACTGGAAATATGAAAATAAATTCTTTTTATTTGCAGATAAATATACAAACAGAGAAGAAGGAAGAGAGGAAGAAAGGAAGGAAGCAAAGAACAAAAAGGGAAAGAAGGGAGGAAGGAATGAAGGAAAAAAGGGACCAACAGACAAGAACGTAAAGCTAAATTTCTCAAATGGTTGAGAGACAAAGTTTCTCCAAGCAAGCATTTGCTTTACATGTGTTTTTTTTTTTTCCCCCAGAATTCTAAAACTGACAGCAACTGAGATGTTTACTTACTGAATTGCTATAATATTTCACACACTTGAGGGGGATTGGCAATATTGGTCATCTTAGCCTCCTTCATCAAGTGCTACTTATAAAAACTAAACAAATAGGTATGAAATTGTCCCAGGATAAAATCTATTGTGTAACGAACGCTGAATATCTGCTTCTATAGATATTAAAAGTATTGATTCTAAATGTAGGCACAACTTTAGGACATTACCTGAGAGACCAGATATAGTCCTCAGTTGTCATAACATATTATACATATTTAAAGTGATATTTAAAACAAAACGTTATAAAGTTGCATATGAATATTTTAATCAAAGATGTTATAATGACATAGCTGCCTTATTATATTAAATCTGTTCCTTAAATTAATAGCGATGGGAGTGTAAGTCAATGTGATAAAAATAATGCATTTCCAGCTTGTGTAATAAGAGCTCCTATTGCTTTCAAATTAGTTCTGTTAATGAGAAACAAATATCTACTTTTAAATTTTTATGGAATGACCATATGTGTTAATCTAAAGTAAACACGATACAAAATTAGCATGCCATAAAAAATCAATATTTCTCTGTGTAATATAATATTGTATATGTTCCTAATTATTAAAATATCTAGTTCTGGTTTTCTAGTGGTCACAGTGAACTAAAAATAATATTCTAGTAAAAGACACATGAAAAGCATTGGGTTTGTAGTCATGTTTATTGACCTTTCAAAAGGATGAATAAAATAATCAAGAGAATTAAATGATAAGACGAAAGAAGAAAGAAGCCCTCTTGATTAATATGCAAAATCAAACATCAAAAATTGATTTTTATCCCCTGGCCATGGTGCTGCTGGTTTTATAGGTTGGGCTGGGTGTGAAGATTGAGCCATCAATCTTTTAAGGAAAAAATGCCAAGTATACTCCTCTTCTACTTGATGTATGGAGATCAGTAATGACACTATTCAGTAAGCTACATATCTGCTTCCCTCAAACAAAGGTGCCACGGGAACAGACATCAGCTGAAATAAGTCCAAGCTATGAAAGTATACGGATAGAATAATATTATTCCTTCCCAAAGTGCACACTTAATATCTAAAAGTCAAACAAACAAACAAGCCTCCATTCATCTGGATCTTAATATAGACACTAGGGAAAGGTATGTTAATTTACATCATATAGAAAAGTAAACAAATCAGGCATGCCGCAAAATCCCAGTACCTGCCTTGTCATTTTTACATTGTAATATAGAAAACACCTTTGGTTTAGAAGGTATTATATAATTATGTGACAACTGCATTCATACATTGAAGAGAGAAAGGTCGCAGAACTTCTGCTTAACTTAGAACAGCACCTTATTACCATTCTTCTAAAATAATTACAAAACTGAAATAAAACTGAATTTGAGACAGATTCCTGGGTTTTCTCAAGCCTTTAGAGCAGACAATTTTTTTTTTTTTTTTTTTTTTTT
>NW_016829221.1:124059-146356 GCF_001698545.2 Rhinopithecus bieti | reverse complement strand
TAGCTGGGCATGATGGAGTGCACCTGTAGGCCCAGCTGCTTGGGAGGCTGATGCATGAGGATGGCTGGAGCCTGGGAGGTCAAGGCTGCAGTGAGCTGAGATTGTGTTACTGTACTCCAGCCTGAGCAACAAAGAAAGAAGAAGAAGGAAAAAGAAGAAGAAGAAACAACACTCAATGAAGCTACCAAAAAATCATTTATTTCTATTATAAGGCTTGCAGAGGGATATAAGAAGGGACACTAACGCAGTGTGTTTGGATTTCTAAAGGAGAAACATTTCATTTGAAATTAAATAAATGAACATTGTCTTCCTCAGAAAATCATCCTTCTGTGTCTTAGCTTTACTGAGGTATAATTCACAAAGTTGGATATGTTTAAAATGTACAATATGTTTTGATAGGCATATATACTGTGAAATGATGATCACAATAAAGTTAGCTAACACATACTTCAACTGACATAGTTGCTATATTTTGTGTGTGGTAAGACTTAAGATCTACCCTCAACTAATTTTAAGTATACAATGTAGTATCATTAACTATAGTCAACATGCTGTACATTAGATCCCCAGAATGTACTCATGGTTTATCTGCAACTTTGTACCCTCTGACCAACATATCCCCATTTTCCTCATCCTGTCCTAGCCCCTGGCAACCACCATTCTACTCTCTGCTTCTTTTCTTTTGTATAAGACTGAGATAGTAGAGGTGAGAGACTGAGTTTCAGAAAGGGGCAAATCAGAACACAGTTCAAATATATTGTAAACTTATGACAGCACAAGTTTCTTTGCAAGACATCTGAGGACCGATCCTATCCAGCTTTCCATCACTACAACTGTATTAAAGAGGAGAAAGCCAAAACTATCATATGTTGCATTGTCCCAGAGCCTCATTCAGATACTTCTGAATGGTTTTAATGGATTGATTTACTCACATTAATAAGTCTGTTAAAACACATTTTAATTCACAAAAGCAAAATCCATTCACTTGTGGCAAGGTGTCACCATCATTTTATTCAGAAAATCAGTGGATGTGTAAAATAGCATGGAAAATAATCTATTTTAATGGCAGCACCTTTAAGGCATGATAATCTCCATAAGTTTTCTATCCAAAGACCTTAAGTTTACATAAAGACATAAATGAAACCTAATCCAAAGAGCTGATTCATCAGACACATCTGATGAACTGCCACATTACAGTACAAATCTGAGTCATGCATTCCTAAAACCCAAATCTCATTTCCCAGCCACCACACTAACTGGAGCTGCAGGAAATCTTCAAGTTGACATCTTCAGCCTTCAAGTTAGCTGTGAGAATCAGTTCCTCTTTGTGTGAGTTTAATCAGCACTGCCCAAGAAACTCCAGGACCCAACTATACATCACAAGACCTTTCAGCTTAACTATCTTACTACTTTACTCCTGTTAAAATACTATTTCCTTACTCATTTCATTTCTATAAAGCATACAGGCTAGTTTGCAATTCTATTTCTTAAAATTAGTTGATATGGAAAGCATCAATTTGGTAATATCAAGATGCTTAATTGAATCTCTTGAAATTTTGTGTATTAGGGAACACAAAAGAAATCCATAGAATTTCACAGACTTAACATCTTGGTCAATCTATAATAATCTTTTACAAACTTCTTTGAGGAAGTTTATTGTGTCTGAAATTGAAAAGAGATTAAATATATCTAGCCATAGACATCCAAGCTTTGCTATCCTTGTTGCATAATCAAAATTTGTACCCAGAAATAGCAACACAAACTGTACATAATCATTTAGTGAGGTTCTCACATATTTTCTTATTGCTTACACTATTGGTGAACTAATTTCAAGAGGCCTCAATTTCTGGATAAATGGACCTGAAACGACTTGCCTGTTGCCTGTCAATACCATTCACCATTTGGCTTCACATAAACCACTACTAAACCTTACGCAGAATGAGCATATCACAATGGTTAAGAGCAGAAAGTCTATATATCCCAGCTTTGCCGCCTATCAACTGTGATATGGAACAAATAACCTCTCTGTGACTAGTTTCTTCTTTTGCAAAATAAGTATTATAATAGTACATATAGCATAGTGCTTAGAACAGCACTGGCACAGTGAAAGAAAATCAAAGTTTCCAGGATTTTGTTTGTTTGCTTGATTTTGAGATGGAGTCTCTCTCTGTCACTCAGGCTGCAGTGCAGTGGTGTGACCTCCGCTCACTGCAACCGCCACCTCCCGGGTTCAAAGGATTCTCCTCTTTCAGCCTCCCAAGTAGCTGGGATTACAGGCACCTGCCACCACACTCAGCTATTTTTTGTATTTTAGTCGAGTTTCACTATGTTGGCCAGGCTTGTCTCAAACTCCTGACCTCAGGTGATCTTCCTGCCTTGGCCTCCCAAAGTGCTGGGATTACAGGCAAAGCTTCTGTTTTATTGTTGTTATTGTAGTTAATTGTTATTATTTTATTATTGTAAGTACTACTAATTAATTAATACTATTAATATTCACATTCTTTCCCTATGAAGTTTTCTGTGTATACCAGCTTTCTACTTGACTGGAAGGCCCTGAAGGGTAAATGTGAGTTTTAGGCAACTTTTATTTGCAATGCTCAATGAATGCTAGCTGGAAAAAAATAAACAAATGAAAGACTGGATATGGTTCCCATTACATGCAGTTCAATTTTGATATTCAAACTCATCATTTGATAAACCCTTTTGAGCATATACTAGTTACAAGACGTTTTGCTATGACGCAGTGGGGACACAAAACAATGCAATGGAGTCTAATCAAAAGGCTCACAGACCAATAAAGGAAACAAATGCTTACCTATTTAATTAGACTGGCCCTGTTGCCATTTATTCAGTATAATGTGCTTAGAGAGTAGAGGAAGGAATCAATTAATTCTGCCCCAGGCTGGGTGTGGTGAAGTCAAAGGAAAGGGCGGCCAAGGGATTAAGCATTTCATCTAGATCATGAAGGACAGACTTTCTAAGGGAAAGGAAATTCTGGGTCCAGGACAAAGGACGAGTGAAATACTCAGTGTGGTAGGCAGAATATTGTCCCTTTCCTCTCACCAAACATGTCCAGGTCCCAATCTCTGGAACTTGTGAATATGTTGCTCTACATAGCAAAGAGACTGTGTAGATGTGATTAAGCTAAGAATTTTGAGATGGGACAGAGTCATTCAGGTGTGCCCAAAGTAATCACAAACTCTCTTACAAAAGGAGAGCAGAAGCATCAGACTCAGCAAGAGAAAATACTAAATATATGGATGGAAACAAAGGTCAGAGGTTCAAGTGATGCACTGTGAAGGTGGAAAACAGGCCATGAGACAATGAATGTTTGTGGCCCCTAAGAGCTGGAAAAGTCAAGGAAACAGATTTTCTCATACATTCTCCAGAAGAAAAGCAAGCATGCCAAACACCTTGATTTTAGACCCATTTTGAACATCTGATCTCCAGAATCATAAGATTTAAAATTGGGTTATTTTAAGCCACTGAGTTTGTGGTGACTTCTTAAAGCAGCAATAGGAAATGATTACAGCAAGGATGTGAAACGGCAAGTTTCAGGAATAAAGTGCAAATAGACCACAGGTTGTGGGTTATAATAACATTTGAAGGCATCGATGCAGATAGACATTGTCAATGCAGGATTTTGACAAAACATCAATGGAAAACATTACAGGGGCATGAGGGGAAAATCCTCAACTTCTTACGTAACATCTTCATTCATGCTCTAACTTAATCATCCAAGATTATTTCATACAACTTTATTTTTTTATTTTTTATTTATTTTTATCTTTTTTTTTTGAGACAGAGTCTTGCTCTGTCACCCAGGCTGGAGTGCAGGGACATGATCTCGACTCACTGCAAGCTCCGCCTCCCGGGTTCACGCCATTCTCTTGCCTCAGCCTCCGGAATAGCTGGGACTACAGGCGCCTGCCACTACGCCGGGCTAATTTCTTTTGTATTTTTAGGAGAGATGGGGTTTCACCATGTTAGCCAGGATGGTCTCGATCTCCTAACCTCGTGATCCGCCCACCTCAGACTCCCAAAGTGCTGGGATTACAGGTGTGAGCCACCGCACTGGCACAACTTTATTTTTTTGTTACCTATTTCTTTAGTCATAAAAACATTTCTTCAGAATACACATGATAACTGACCTAAGATTCTGACCTACCTCCCTTTCACACAACCCTAAGATTCTTTGCTGTATAGACAATGAAAAGCCAATGGATGCTTTTAAGTGAATAAACTAAATTGTTTTATATAGTATAGATTGAAGCTGGAAGGAAACAGCAGGCAGCAGAACTGAAAGAAGAGGAAGCGGGTAAGTCAATGCAGTAACATTGAATACTGGGAAAACAGAATGGATTTAAGTGGATTGTGGATCTGAGGTGTGTAGCTTGAGAAACTGAGTCTATTATGATATTATTTGCCAATATAGAGAAATGCAGAAGAATTTTTGGGCAATGAGGGTGGAGAAATATGCAAAATTATATTTGGGACATGTTTAGTTTAAATTGCCTATGAAATTTCCTGTTAAAACTTTCACGTAGTTTATTAAAAATATTAGCCAGGAGCTCAGTAGAGATGGAAGATAACACAACACTGTAATTGTAGCTGAAGTTAAGAACATGTATTAGGAAAAACAAGAAGGAAGTACAGATAAAGAAGAGAAGGCTCACATTATCCACCCTGGGGCTTACAAATATTTATAGGACAGGCAAAATGAATCAAGGGGGAGAAAAAGTAAGAAAAGCAAGCCACAGAGGGAGTGTGAATCAGAAAGCGTTGGGTAAAATAAGCAAGCAAGGGTATTTAGGGATACAATCAGGAGAATTTATGTATTGTGAGAATAAAAAAAGACACCTGGGCCAGTGTTGATGGCTCATGCCTGTAATCCTAAGACTTTAGGAGGCCAAGGCAGGAGGATCACTTAAGCCTAGGAGTTTGAGACCAGTCTGTGCAACACAGTAAGACCACCATCTCTACAAAAAAATTTAAAAATTAGCCAGGTGTGGTAGCACATGCTGTAGTCCCAGGTACTGGGGAGGCTGAGGTGGGTGGATCACCTGAGCCCCAGAGGTTGAGGCTGGAGTGAGCAGTGATTTTTTCACTACACTCTATCCTAGGCAACAGAGTGAGATCCTGTCTCAAAATAACAAGGACAACTGGCATCAGAGTTAAGATGCTAATGACCAATCTTTTCGTTACACAAATGGGAGTATAAGTGGGCATAATCAAAAGAGTCCAAGGTGTAAAATAAGTTTCATCTGCTTGTTTTTGAATGTTTTTCAAAAACAACATTCAAACCAAGCAACGATGTGTTTTGAATGTGGATGTGGAATCCACAATTGAGGGTAGAGAAGTTGAGGACTGACTGGGGAATTCTGGATCACATATGTAAACTGAGGCAAAAGAGAAGTAGAGTCAGAGGAAGGAAGTGAATCTAGAAGGAAGAGATATTAGTATGGGGAAGTTGAGACTCCTCCTTTTATAGGTAGAAAATAAAGTACAAATGGGTGAATATAAAGGTAAATTTGGAAGTGAAATGGAGGGAAGTTGCACTCGTTTGTTTTATTCTCAACTATAAAGCAGGGAGAATATGTTTTAGAATCAGAAAAACCTGGATTATTGGCCTTACTGTATGTTAAGGTAAGTAAGTTACTTCATCTTTATAAGCCCCAGTTTTCTCATCTACAAAGCATGGACATAAGTATCGGCCATATTTATTTCAGTTTTTGCCTACTTTTCCCCAACATATCGAGGTAGCAAATACCTAATTCAAAGTTTCATAAAATACTTGTCTTTATGGTGACTATTAGTGTTTAACAATGATGTTCAATTCTAGACATTTTTTAATGCTAGCTCTTCTCTTATGCCTTCTTTCCACTCCTGGCTTATATGTAATAATTAACTATGCTAAAAAAATGATTCACTATATTTTACTTAATACTTAAAGTTTCGACATGACTATATTCGAGATTAAGGAAACCATTTTTTCACTCTAATCAAAAATTGAAGTATCCGTTTGTGCCTGACACAGATAAGGTACTTTTCCAGGAGTTCAATTTATATAAAGCAATGCATGTTAAAGTTTAGAGACAGATTTCCTATAGAGAAGATAAACAGAAGCTCTTAGACACTCTGCAACCATAAGTTACTAAAAGGCACAATATTTCAAATCAGTCACAGGGAAACTTGTGTCTAAATCATAAGCTTTGGCTATTACCTTGAGGAAATTAAACACAAATTATAAAGGTATGTATACATTTTTATTTAATTATAGAGTGCCTATCATGATGCAGATGCTGTTCTAAATACTGAGGTACAAAATGATTAGGAAATGGTCACTGTGGCAAGGATTACATGGAAGAGAGACATGGAAATCAACAATTTAAACAAAGGAATACATGTTATGAGAGACGACTTCTCAACAATCTATGGAAAGTGCTCCGTGCAGCCTGAATAGGTCATGAAAACATTCACAGAAGAAGGTGGCATTGGGCTGACTCTGGAAGCAGAAGAGGGGATTCATTAATAACTAAGGTAGAAAGGGTTGAATAAATGGTGGGCAAGAGATTACGTGTAGAGTAGGACAGAAAGAGTGCATGGTCCAGTTGGAAAATCACAATGAAAATAAAGGTAAATACTTGACAATCTATTCAATATGGGTCGAGGAGTAGGTAGGGGGATATATTTAGACAACTGAAAACAAGTTTTAGGTCACTAAGATAATTTTTTCTAAACTGGCCCTGACAAAACTCTGTGGGAATTTTGTTTGTTTGTTTTCTTTTAACACAATTCTAAACAGAAGACCATTCGTTCCTATAGCTCTTCTCTGACAAGGGAATGTTGACCTTCCAAATCTTATAACCAAGCTTCTAAACTGATCTCCAAAAGCTAATTCACAATATGACTAAAAAACCAAAGTGTCAATAAAAATCTGAAGTCATACGCTTCTTGGCAGATTACCCTACAAGGTGATGAAGAATATTATACTCAGCAGTCAAATAATCTTATCCAAAATGCATCTGTGTCTTATTTAAATATTGTCCTGAGAATTAAACACTGTGGAGTTCACTGTGGAGCAATCTAACATAAAATGCTGTGGAATGTCTTGCAAACCTATAGACTACAGGAGCAGTAAGCGCAGTTACTAGGGGATAATTGGCACACCTACTGGGTGGCACCAGGTGAAGCTAAAGAGTTGTACAGGAACCTGGTAAGGAGAGGGTTGGCTTGACTCTCGAGATGTCCTGACTGTATGCTTGAGGAGGTTAAAAACCAATAGTGCTTAAAGAACAGACTGTCAAAACCGGTTTTGTATTATAAAGAGTTGATGAAACTTCCATCTAATCTATTAAGAAAAAAAAGAGCAATGATATAAACAAAATTAGAACTGAAGAAGTTATAAAATATACAATGATATAAAATATTTAGAACACTTTGAAGTTGACTAAATTTATAAATTTTACAGAATGGATGATTGGAGATAAAAATAACCAAAATTCATTAAACAGAAGAAATTTATGAATAAACCCAAAACCATTTAAAATCTCAAAATGCTATTAAAGTATAAACTCCAAAACTGTTAATTGAAGAAAATAATACAGATAAGTACTGCCAAACTTTCAAGAAACAGAGTTTGGTCCAAGGAACAGAAAACCATGGTTATGATTATAAAAATAAAGAAAACCTTTTTTTTTTAAACTGACAAAATAAAGTGCTTTAAACTAATATAAAGAATGAGGGCAAGGATAGTTAACGTTACTATTTTCATTTAGCTTTGATCTGGAATTCCTAGGCAGTGACTGTAAATATAAATATTAGAGAAAGAGAAATGCAAGATTTTTATTATTAGTAGGGCATGGTGAGAAAAGTTAGAAAACTTTATTTATTCCATTATAAATTCACGCAAATAATATGCTCCAGGATTAAAATATTGAGTACTTTGTCAATTTTGGCATAAAATGTCAAATTTTTCCAAATTGGGAATATGCACTTCTAGTCAAAATTCAAATGGAATATTTATTGTTTTTTAGAACATAAAAATATAAATTTTACAAGGAAAGTTAAAAGTCAAATATAAATTAGCAAACATATTTCCAACATACATATCAATAGGCTAGTGCCCATATAATAGAAAGAATGCTTACAAATCGATTGGGAAAATTAGCAAAGGGAATGAATATAGAAAATGAACAAATCAAGTAAATAGGTATAGAAGACTCATAGTGCACTAAATAGTCAAAATCATAAAACCGATAGTAACATAAAGTAGGCATATAGAGTCAACAAATCATTTTGCCAAATAAAAATAAAATTTTCTCACACCGCCAAAAATGGCAAGACTGTAATTCTCTGATATTCCTACTACTCACTACTTTATGAGGAAAGGAAAAGAGTAATCAAAGTTATCTTAAATGATCATTTATTATGTTGATATGGATTATAGTAAAACAAGTATATGCTCATAATCTGATGATGGGTGTGAATATTAGTACAGTTTTACTGGAAAGCAATTTCTCAATATATAGCCTTTAAAATACTTAACCACTGGGAATCAACCATCCTGCTTCTAAAAATCCATCTGTAGTGGTAACAATTCTGAGATGGGCCCCGAGACCCCCACTCCCTTGTGTCCACACCCTGTAGAATTGTCTTCTTTTAAGTATGGGTGGGGTCTATAAACATGATAGATATCATGCCCATGATTAGGTTACATTATATAACAAAGATAGAAAGATTTTGTAGGTGTGATTAAGGCCACTAATCAGGTGCCTTTAAGTTAATCAAAAGGGAGATTATCCTGGTTGGGCCCAGCTTAATCAGGAGGTCTTCTAAAAAAGGTTCTAGAGGTTAGATATAGAAAAGGTTAGAGAAAAGAAGCAGGTGAGATTATTTCCTCTTGGCTTTCACGAAGAAAGTGCCATGTCATGGAGAGAGCCAAGTGACAGGGAATGGTCATCAGCCTCTAGGAGCTGAGGGCCTCAGTTCTAAAACCACAAAAACAAACAACTGAATTTTGCAAAAAAAAATACGAGCTTGGAAGAGGACTTCAAGTCTCAGATAAGACCTAAGACCAAGATGGCATCTTGATTTCAGATTTGTGAGACCCTGAACTGAGTCAGCTACCCTGTGACCAGATTCCTGACCCACAGAAGCTACATGATAATATATTTGTATAGTTTGAAGCTGCTAAGTTTTTGGTAATTTGTTATGTAACAATAGGTAAATAATATACCCTTAAATATTCATTAATCCAGACAGATTTATGTGAAGAGATAATTAATAAATGTTCTATTGACTAATATAGAGGACTAGTAACAATTGTAGAGAATATCTGTAAGATGGAATATTATTTAGCCTTCACAAATACTTCTGAAAATAATCATTTGGAAAAATAGTCAAAATAACATGAAAAGAGATGAAAGCAGAATATAACGCTGTATAGAGAAAATTATCCATAGTATAAATAATATTACTATTAATAATAGAAAAATGACTTAAAAACTACAGCACAGCAGATCACATGAGCTTGCTATCATAAATAATTATACTGATTTTGGTTCTCCTCCATATTGCTATATTTTTCCCTAATTTGAAAAAAAAAAAAAAAAACACACACTGTTTTCTACAAAAATATGTATGTATTTATGCCTCTTTAAAATTTCATTAGAAAAGGTTTTAAAGGATCAAATTATCTTACTTTTTTTTCCAGAATCTGATTTATTATAATTCTAATTCTACAAGTAAAAGCCATACATTTCTAAATCCAAGAGTCATCCTGATAAACCACATTCTGCCAAACATTTTCTCACTGCAGCAATTTCCACTGTTTTCAACCATATGATCCACTTTAGTGGATCACTAATAAAAACACCAGGTAGCAACCTGAATCTAATTAAAATAGATTCTGGACAGACCCACACACTGTGACTGAAAGAATGAAATGTATACTGTGGAAGAGACATGCCTGTAAATGTATCCACGTAATACTACTTTAAGGAAACATTTGAGAATCTGAAATGAGCAATAGAGATGATTAGCTATCCTTTCGATGGAAAGTTGGAGCCTCTGGGAATTATCTGATCTTTTATGTGTAACTTTGCTTTTGAATAAGCTATTTTATATCTATTTAAAGATACAGTGAACATCTAGAAAGCTAATAGAATTGCAAATAATTCTCATCCATAGAAATGCTTATTAATTGTGTCTGGTAGAATGCAACTGATTATTGCTCTACGGATAGACATGCTGTGTTCAACTGAGTTAAAAATATTCCTTTATTGCATATAAATTTGTGGTTCTTTGACAACTCCATCAACTCACATGTAACATCTTGTCTAGTTCCCTCATTAATCAGTGATGTAAATAAAACTGATAAAAGTTCATTTTATATCTTTATGAAAGCCAATTTTTAATTTCTTTTTTAAATTATACTTAATACTACATTCATTTATTATAATCCAGTTAGTCAATAAATGCTTGAAGATAAAGTATTTTTTACAGTTTAAACAAGATAAGTATTTAAGAAGAGCAATACGCTAAATAGTTTGATTCAATCATTCCACATTCTATACATATATAATAGTATCACTCTGTACCTGATAAATATATACAAGTATAATTGTCAATGTTCAATAAAATGTTAAAAAGGAAATTAAACAAAAGAAATCATGATAAACTAGCTCGGGTTAGATTTCGTATTCTAGTCAGAGCTTAGTATCATGGGGTTTTAATCAGAAACCATGTGAACAACAATATAAAGACATTGTCAAGACGCTAAATAAGAGATCAGTGGAACTGCAAAGGTGCATAGAAAAAGTCCATTTCCATAACATTCTCATCAACAGGAGCAACTAAATGTATTTTGAGACACTAGGTCTTTCTCTCAGATTTGGCAAAGCAGAGAAACTACCTTAGGGGAATAGTGGCTAGGAAAAGGCTTCAATCAAGGTCATTAAAAACTAATGGAATCATCCCTTGCAAAATCTAGAGTTGCCTAATGTAATCAATATAGTTTAGAAAATCCCTGGCACCAGCTGATGCTTGTCTGTGAAGACAGACCTGAAGAAATATACAATGAAAGTGGTTAAGTGCACACACTCAGGAGTAAAAGTGCTTGTATTTGAAACCCAGCTCCACTTCTTACTAGCTATGCAAACTTGGACAAATTACTAACACTTAACATTCCAATATCTAATATCTTATTTTCTTCATCTCTAAAATGGCCAGATGAACAGTCTGTATCTCAAAGGATTACTGCAAACATTGAATACAATAATGTATGATTACCCTGAAACACTGGTGTCTAGTTGGATCTGTATTACCTTCTATTTTTATAAGCCACAGAATATTAACAGGGCTATGCTGATAACTGTAGCATTAACTGAATTAATTTATATAATAATTCCAAACTTAAATTACTGGGAATTACTGGGGAAATTGATATGTTTCATATGCTGCCAGAAAATTCTGTGAAATTCAATACAGCTCACACTTATTTGGTGGCAAGAAAAAATACCGTAAATGGATGAACCTGACTAGCTAAAATGGAAAGTGCACTGTGCTCAAGAATAGAGAGCATAAATAAAAACACTACACAGTTTCCATCTGCGACTTTTCTAATTCACCTTTCTTACGCCTTTCGTATTCATCATGCCCTTCACTGTAATTCAGCTCCAAAAGCCCATACCAAAGAAACTTTTTGGGTTCTAAAGTCAGCAGATTGGATGAGGCAAGTGACAGAGCCAGGGAGGAAAAGCAAATATATCCCATCATTGCTCTTGCAGGCTGCAAACATGATCCTAGCTGAGTGAATTTGCCCTCTTTGTGAGTTCTCCCTGCCAATATATTTAACGAATAGTTGGATAAACCTGACTCTTACCACATTTCTGTGTGTTTACAATTCAGCACATTGAGGAATCTATTATTTATTGCAACTCTCAAGAAAAAGGTGGCTTTATGCTAATTAGAGCTCTAATATATGATGTTTGTTACATGTGGCAAATTTTTTAGTTTTATTTTTCCAGTTAAATTCTATATATCCATAACCATAACAACTTACGAGTATGGAAATGGCCATCAGCCTCTAGGAGGCTGGGATAGTGGGAGAAAAGCTAAGGCAGTGATTTTCAGCCTTGGCCGAATGTTGGGATCACCTGGGGAGATTTCAAAGACACTGATGACCCACCTGATGCCAAAACTGCTGGTCCGTGCACCACACTTTTGAAAAGCAAAGGTCCAAGCAATAATACTGTTTCTTAAAATTACCTATGGCAGGGTTTCTCAAACATGGTATTATTAACCTTGTGAGGTAGATTATTCATCGTTGGGGAGGTGGACTGTCCTGTGCATTGTAGGACATTTAGCAGCATTCATGGCCTGTATTCACTAGATAACCAGTAGCACCTTCACCTAGTTGTCACAAGCAAAAATATCTCCTAATGTTCCAGATAATCAGGGGCATGGCTGGTACCCTCAGATCACAAGTTTAATCACTATTACAATAATTAGCTTTGTCAAACAAAACAAAATTCCGTTCTGAGGCCATGGAGTACAGAAAAATAGTTACCTTTTATAAAAGAGCTCCATAGTCACCCCAGGGTTATTCAGTGACAACATGAGCACTGAAGCTTCAAGGAAAAGAAATATAAGTATTTGTCCTATGTGCCAGTGTGTCAATAGAATCCTCTTATAAAGGAAAAGGCAATAATAAAATGTATTTGTATCAAAATAACTGTTAAAATTACAAGATAGTGACTACATTTGTGCTAGATAGAATAATGGCCTGCAAAGATATCCATACCCTCATCTCTGGAACTTATGAACATGTTACCTAACATGTCAAAAGGAACTTTGTAGATGTGATTCAGTGAAGAATTTTGAGATAAGGAGATTATTTCAGATTACATGGTGGGCTCAATGTAATCACAAGGGTCCTTAAAAGAGAGTAGCAGGAGTGTCAAAGTTAGGGAGAAGGCCATATGATGATGGAAGTGGATATCAGACTGATGAAGGCATGAGCCAAGGAATTCCATCAAAGACTAGGAACTAGAAGATGCAAGCAACAGGTTCTCCCCTGAAGCCCTAGAAGACCCAGCCCTGCCAATGCCTTGTTTTTAGCTCCATAAATTGTATTCTAGACTTCAGATCTACAGAACTGTAAAAGGATAAATCTATGTTGTTTTGAGCCACTAAGTTTGTGATACCCTGTTACAGCAGCAATAGGAAGCTAGTAAAATATCTGGAAAGCCAGAAAGCTAACAGGAATATTTTTGTTTATCATTAGCATTTACAGATAATTGTGATACTATCTACAAGTTCATATCTAATTTTTCACATTCCGTTTTCAATGCCTATAAATAATAAGCATTATTAATAATAACTGTCAACATTTGTTGAACACTTTCTACGTGCCAGGCATGTATCTGAGCACTTTATATGTACTATCTTATTAATCCTTAGAAATTATTAACCAGGTAATGCTACTGTTGTCTATTTAGAGTATCTTTCCCAAGGTCATGCAGCTAGACAATTAGGTTCTATGTTTTCTACTGACAATAATTTAAATAGTCAATGATAAATAAAAAAGTTCTGAGACCTTGGATGCAAATATATACACAAAAAAGGATATAAATTATCTATATCCAATGTTCAACCTGTAGTCTATACTACTATTTCTCTGGAAGCTGTGGGCTCGCAAAGTCTCTTCATGGACTGAAATTCTAAGTGATATTTATGTGACTTTCAAGTAGGTATTGGCTATAGTCACTCAGCTCAAAGATTTTCACTATCTGAGGTTCCTGCTTTATTGCAGGAGCTGCACTATCTCCTCAAAGAGAATATAAATTGCTTTATGTCTGTTTGATCTTGTTGCTTCTTAACTTCCCAGTACTTAGCATATGGTTTTCCCTGCTTGGAGTTCTTCTAAGAATTGACTTCTAAGATTGACTGTTCTTCCCACCACATCTAGAAATACTACACATTAGTTCTTACCACCTCCACAAGTTCAGAAGATCAGAGGTGAATTAGCATTCTACTTTCCAGAATCTACTTACCTGTTATGCATATATCATCTTGCTCTTTTAGGTTATAATGGGGACATAAACTCATTGACCAACATATTCCATGCACTGTCCTAGATATTAGGGTACTAGAGACATAAGAAGAAACAGGACTTCATATCCTATCTTCATCAAGCTTACATTCTTGCCAGGGAAAACATGAGTGAACAAGTAAGAAATATATTTCAGTTAATATATATTATGAGGGTAAAGAGTCATGGAGTATAGAAGTTAATATTTTAATTTCTCCAAGAAGTTGTCTGTAACTTAGGACTTAAATCATGAGGAGAAGGCAGTCACGGGTGGATACAGGAGAAAAATTCCAGAAAGATACAAAAGCATATGCAAAGGCCATAAGAACAGGACAGGCTTGGCATAGTTGTACAACATAAATAAGGCCAATGTGGTTGGAGTAGATTGAATAAGGGAGAGAGTGGAACTAAGAGAGGCATGAAGAATAGGCTGAGGCCAATTCATGTAAAGGCTTATTAACAGAGTAAGTATTTTGTATTTTATTTTATTTGTAGTAAAAAGCCATTTGTAGTTTAAGGTAGGGGACTGTTGTAGGTTGAATTGTCATCTAAAAAGATATGTTGAAATTCTAACTCTGAGAACCTATATATGTGACCTTGGAAAGAGTGGCTTCGCAGATAAAAACAAGTTAAGATGGTGTCATAACAGATTAGGGTGTATGCTAAATCCAATTACTGTATCCTTATAAGAAGAGACACAAACTAACACTCATCAGGAGGAAGGCCAAATGACAATGGAGGCAGAGATTGGAGTGATGCAGCTACAAGTCAAGGAAAGCCAAAGATTGCTGGTAACCACTAGAAACCAGAAAGAGGCAAGAAAGAATCAACCCCTAGAGACTTCTGCAAGAGCATGGCCTTGCTAACATCTTGATATTTGACTTCTAGCCTCTAGAACTGTGAAAGAATAAATTTCTGCTCTTTTAAGCTACCCTGTTTGTGGTAATTTGTTATGGCAGCCTTAGGAGACAAATACAGGTACTAATAAGATAATATATATTTTTAACAAGTTCACTTGTACTATAATGGAGCAAAAGAAAGGAAGAAAAGATATTAATAAGGTAGAATGCTAATGCAGTAGTTCAGCCAAGAATTTATATTGTCTTAGACTATAATTTTAACTAAGGTAATGATCGAAGGTCATCAGACTTGGTGAATAATTTTTAGATAACTGTAATATGAGTTACTAATATATTGGGTGTGGGTGGTGAATAAAAGAGAAATCAAAGATGACTTCCAGGTTTGCTCAGAGAATAAAGGGGTATTGAGCTACCATTTACTGAGATGAGGAAGGCTAGGGGCATAGAGAGTTTGAGAAGTTAGGAAGTGGTTTTGTTTTGGATAAAGTTCGAGATGCTTTTATCATACCATACATGACCCTGCCTCTTGTTATTCATTACCTTGTGTAATCCCCTACCTTTGAGTGTGAGATGGACCTAGTGACTTGGTAATAAGGCAACAGTGATGGTATGTCATTTCTGAGATTAAGTTATAAAACACTGGCCCACCTTTTCTCGTTTACTCACTTTGATGAAGCCAGCTGGCATACTCAGAGCTGCCCTATGGAAAAGACCATGTGGCAAGAAAATGCAGGTGACTCAATTTTCAAGGGACTGAAATTTATAAACCACCACTGAGTGAACCTGAAAGTGGATCCTGCCCCAATCAGACCCTGAGATGACTGCTACCCCATCCAATACATTGACTGCAGCCTTGTTAGAGATCCTGAGCCAGAGGACCCGGATACTCCATGTCCAGATTCCTGGCCCACAGAAAGTATGATATAATAGATGCTATTGTTTGAAGATACTAAGGTGTGGATAACTTTTTATGCAGCAATAGATAACTAATACAGATGGAAACGATATAAGAAAAATCTAATCTGCAGGTACATATTTAGGAGTCATCAACAGGCAGATTGTATTTAAAGCCAAAAAACTAAATGCAGTCAACTAAAGAGGGAAAAATATAAAGGAGGGCTCGGGATTGAGGTCTTCAACTACAACATAATGAGAACAAACCGAAAAAAAGAATCAGTAAAGTAAATTAGAAAGTAATGCGGTAGGCGTAAAACCAGAAAAAGGTTTGAAATGAAAGTTGTGGTCAAGTGGGTCAAATTATATAAAGGGTCAGCTAAGGTGAGAACTGAGAATTGACCATCGGATTTGGTAAATAATGTTCATTAGTAACTTTAACATGGACATTTTGCAGGGAACAGAAACCTCATTGTTTTGACTAAGGAGATAATGGAATGTGAGAGAGCAAAGATACTATATACAGGTAACTTTTAGACAGATATTTCTGTGAAGTCAATAGGGCCATAGCATGAGGGGACATTTGACTAACGTGTGAAAAAAGCTACATTTGTATACTCATGGGGATGACTTTTTATTGAGAGATAAATTGGTGATATAGAAGAGGAGACAATTGAAGGAGCAGTCTTCAAGAGATCACTGGAAAACATACCTTTCGGAGTTGGCTTTAGATAGTAGCAGAGTTCGTCTACTCTGAATAGAGGTAAAGGTAGAGTGGCAAATTTAGTGACAGAAATATGAGCTTGTTCTATTTCAATGCATCATTTGTAAAATAATAAGAAATGGGAGGAAAGGTAAGTTGATTGTTTCACAGCTGAGTGTCCAGGGTGTGCAAAGAGAGTAAGAAGTTTAAAGATAGAGGAGAATGAACAAAATAGTATCTCAAAAAGTGGTAAAGTAAATGTCAAAGAGAAGTAAAAGGATTGTGTGATTCCAGGCATGGTGGCTGACTCTTGTAATCCAAGTGTTTTGGTAGGCCAAAGTGGGAGAATCACTTAAGGCCAGGATTTTAAGATGAGCCTGGGCAAGAAAGTGAGACCCTGTCTCTTCAAAAAACAAACCAAAGAAATTAGCTGGGCGTACTGGTGCACACCTGTAGTCCCAACTACTAGGAAGGTTGAAGTGGGTGGATATCTTGAGCCCAGGAGTTGGAGGCTGCAGTGCACTATGATCACACCACTGCGCTCCACCCTGAGTGACAGAGCGAGATACCTTGTTTCTTCAAAGTGAGAAAGAGAGAGAGGTAAGAAAAAAGGATTATTTGACACCATTTCAGGTTCATTGGAGATATATGATCACAAAGACTAAGTCAGAAAGGTAATGTGATTAATTAATGCTCAACAACTTAGGTGAAGTTGAGGAGCAGGTAGATAGTTGAATTTAATTCAGGTTGGAGTTCTTTTCCCCAAGTGAGTCTAACAGAAAAATAGAAGGGCAAGTTTTAGAGTGTTAAGGGTTTAATAGGTTGTCATAGTGCTGGACCATGGAAATGCACAAATGAATTGTTCATGTATATACTGTCCATGCCAGAATCATATTTTGTCTAACAGTTTAGACCTGCCAATATAGTGTCATGCTAATTGAAAGCTAACTTGGTTCAAGTAGTCCCACAGAACAGTTCCAAATGATTAAGAAGCAGACACGCATAATTTGACAGACTGAGAAAACCCAGTTCCCTCTAGCTGCATATGTTTTAACTCCCTGGGTAATATATCCAATGCTTACACTTAAGAAAAATGTTTTACAGCATGATGGGGTCAAAATACCCTCAAATTTCCTGGCCGAAAGCTAGTCTGCCACTCCCTCCATGTTAACTTCAATGCAAACTATGGGCTTGACATTGTAATTTAACAGGATTTAAGCCTACTCCTGGAAAAATAGGCACAATTTTAAACTCCAGTAGTAGTTTATTGCAATCATATCAGCAGAAAAGCTAATTTTGAGAAACCTATGGGCTTTAAGGAGAATATATTTTTAAAAAGTTTCTCATCAACATCATGCAGAGAACCATGTGATCAACTATTTAGTAGACAAAATATGTATCTGAAATGTTCTAGGGTGCAACATGATAAAGAACCACATTAATGTTATCATCCCAGTAGTAAGAGCTCACTTTCCCTGTTGAGAGCATTTCTCACCAGACTCCATCATCCCTCTCTTTTTCATCTACCAATAATGAAATGTTTCCAGAGAAAGGGGTAGAAAGTGCTCTTAATCCATACTTGTCAGTTAACAGTGAAACCACTGGTTTTTCACCCAGTATTTAACATTTATTTTCTGTAACAGTTGTTTCCAAAAGCTAGACTAGATTCTCTCTAGCAATTTTCAACCCTTTAGAATGCATAATGGTAGTATCCATTGGCCTACATTATATGTGATTATATTTAAATGAGAAACATATTAATTACTGTTTTTAAAAGTTTATTTATCTAACAGAAAAAACTTCCAAAATATCAACTCTGAGTAATAACATTAAAAAGATGTCCTTGGAAGGCATTTTCCAAGATCATTCTATCAATGCAGGTTCTGCCTTTGCTCCTAACAGGTTCTCCATTAAAGGATGACAGGTTTGCGAGAATTCCAAATCTTCTGAACTACAATATACGCGCTTTGCTCCATTCCATTATTGTTTTCCGGCCACTTCACTTAAAATTTAATTCACAGTGACTGACACTCTCACTGAAATTTGTCTGCAACTAATATATTCCAGCAGCTACTATCATGCATTCATTCTCTTCTCTTTGCTCACTTCTATTTTCTCCCCTAAAGACACTGCTTATTAGAAATTTGCTTGGTTGACTATTTTCCTGCCAAAAGCTGCAGATTCTAATTAAGTAACGCAGAGGAAAGCAGTCATAACGAAAAGCTAAATTACAAGACCTTGAGAATGCAATCGTTTCCAGGTGGGGTATGACAGTAGAGATGGTGGAAACTTCTATTGGCCTCTCGGAAGAGACAGCGTGGGACAGTTAAAAAGCCTGCTGCCCTTTGTGTCCTAAGTCCTGGGCTTGACCTCCCAGCTATGTTACTTCAGGTAAATAAGTTAATATCCTGCAACTGATTTTCTTCACAAGAATGGCCAACATAATAATGGTCTCGCCTATCTCAAAATACTCCGTGATGTAAAATGCTACCCTTGTTTTCTCTACGCCTACCATGCATTCCATATGTGGAATACTAACACTGGACATTGACTGGAAAACAGTATTTTGGAAATGCATCATCTCACTGAATACTTCCACTGACCTGCATTTATATCCAACCATTTTCAACAGACATGATATAACATCTTCATTGATCTTCATATTGTAGATGGAGAAATTAAGGTCAAATAATCTGTACTTCAATGACTTACAAAAATATGCATACAAAGGATAGCTCTAACATACCAATCAAAAGGATCATCCACAATTCTTTAGTTTTCAAAGATCAATAGTACTGTTTCCTACCTAAATGTTGGTGACTGGAGATATACAAAAGGCAGAGCTGCATGTCTAAATCATTATGCAAGGCAGTATCATACCACTAAAAGCTAGAAAGTATTCTCAATTACTTTGCATATGTTCACACATGTCAGCAAGATTGCATCTAAAAACTATTATACATGTTGGAAGGATAGTACTTTAAGTCCAAAGAAAAGGTTACCCTTTGCAAAGGCGACAATTTGAAGAAATAACACCTCGTTCTTAAGTCCTTTCCAAACTCTATTATTTTAATTAAACTAATCAACTCAACCACACAGACTGATGAAGGTTGAACTTGAGGGTCCTTAAATTACACAGGCCTCTTTTAAAGCCCTTGTACTTACTTTGCAGTTGTAATTTTACATCCTTTCTTCTTACAGAGTAGAGCCAAACCTGTAAAAGCTTCAGGGCCCATCAAAACTAGATCCTCCCCAGCTCACCATATGCACTTAAATTACTCACTACCATACTTCTTTCAAGTTGACAAAACATTTTCACTCTGTTCGAGACCCCAAAACATGAAAATATAATGAAATAACAAAGTTTTATTCACCAGTTGGTGAAAACAGTCCTTCTACATGGATTGCCAGATTGATAATTACACCATAGACTTTTGGAAAGCAGTGTCAATATATGGAATAATAAGAGTAGTAACTCAGCAGTTAAACAACTTAGATTCAGAATCTGTACAGCCCATACATTAAGATCTTTGTGAGGTCAACTTCTCTGGGCTTTAGTATTTGTATCTTTTTGATAAAACAATTGGACAAGATGATCACTACAATTTCTTCTTTGAATGTTTAAAATTATATAATCTGGTAATACTCCTCAAAGTCATAGAATTTTAGACCCAATCTCACATTGCAATGACCAGATGCAGCAGCAGTAGGGAGCTCTCTCTTCCTAATGCCCTCTTGCACTCAGGACCTCCAAACTGGGAAGCATCCCTAGAATGATAACAGGTCTGCCTGCTTCATCAATTTGAAACCCAAAAGGACATACTCACTGTGTCATACTCTTCGTCATCAAACGAATCGTCAAAATCTATATGTATTACTTAAATACACAGATGAGAGTAAAATTACCCATGTAAACTATTTTCAGTATTTCCTTACTTGTCATGATAGTCACATCCAATATACAAAAGTATCATTAAATAATATTTACTTCTTAGATAGCTGTCTCCAATATGGTTCATCAATTCAATCCCTTCCATATGTGCATGTCATTCCTCCATTGAGTTGGGGTCTATTCCTCCCTTCCCCTTGAACACTGGCTGCTCTTTTGTCTTGTCTTTTCAGTAAAATGTAACAAAACTGACATTTTATGTTCGATGTTATACATCAGTAGATAACTAGAACACTTATGCCAAACTAAACCGCCTTATAACTTTTTCCCATGTATACTGGAAAGTACTTTTTCCATATACTCTTTAATTTTTTCCCATATAATCTCATATATATAGTTATACACACACACACACACACACACACATAGGTATAAGCTGTAACTCATATTCGTACACCTTCATTTCTTTTCACATGAGGTCTAAAATAATTCATCTTTGTGGTATTTCAATTCACACTTGAACTCATTTGAGATTGCCGATTTAACTAGCTATGGAACTCTTGATAATTTCTTTGTTTCTTACTTTTTGACTTGTTTTTTAATACTTTGTAGGGCTAACCTCTCAGCTTTAGGTATCCATCCAATGCAAAATATACAACCTTTTACAATAAAAAATATAGCTCTTATAGTTAGACTGCCATATATATGTATGTGTATACATGCATAAGTGTGTATATATGTGTATATGTGTGTGTGTATATATATATATACATATATCTCTCTCTATATATATATCTCTCTATATATAGAGAAAGAGAGAGAGAAAGAGAGAGAGAGAGCGCCAACTCAGTAAGTTTCTGAAACTTGATCCTAAAAGCAATATTACATTGATTAGGAATTTCAATTAATTAATGATTTGACATACAGGCCACAGTCATGTGATTTCTAAACACAGAATAAAATTGATATTGACACTCCAGAACTGAAGGAAAACATTTTAAAAGACCATTTTGTCATACAGTTTTTCACAAACACAATCTATACACTAATGTTGTATTAGAACAAAGAGTATTTCCTCCACATAGCTCGTTAAATTCCTCATAAGGTTTGTGACTGGGAGGTGCTGACTGGAGCATACAGTACCAATTCTCAGTGTCATAACTGTGCTTGGAAACAGAGCCAATTCTAAAATAAGTACTATCCAAGGAGCAGATGTGTTTATAGATCAACATATTGACTTTTATATAATACAAAGTAAAGATCAAAGTGCACAAAATCAATGTAGTCAAGATGATGGAAATCAGAATTTTGCAGAACTAGGCCTGTAGTTAGAACTCCAACAAAACTGAGTTTTAATTTCATGAACATAAAATCAGAGATGATGACAAATAAAAATCCACACGATGTGTTTAATATTCATGGACTTCTCAGGACTCTCGAGATATTAGAGCCCACCATATCTTTATAAATACAACATGTAAAAATACAGCAAGGGATTTATTCCACAACATTAAGATTTTTAATTTAACAGACATATTCTATGTGTACATATTTGCATGATACTAGCACTGAGCAATACTCTTCTGTTAATTCATGGTTACTCTGAATTTAAATCCCCAGACTTCCAGAATAGCAATAGTCTGCTTATGATCAGTGATCATTTATTAACTTTTTTGCATTGTATTTTAGATAATTTCAGAGTTGTAAAGAATTTCATAGGCTATTGCATAAAATTCATGCTTAGCTTTTGAATACATATGAACACACATGTGCATACACACACACACATCCCTGATGCTCAGATAACACTGAAAGGTCAAATAAATGGATTTCAAATATATATATATATATATATA
>NW_016829221.1:103153-123768 GCF_001698545.2 Rhinopithecus bieti | reverse complement strand
TGTTTTTTAAGGGAAAAAATCCCTAATTAAAAAGTTGTCATTCTATACCCTGCTTCTCCTCTGGTAAGTCACCTGAGAAGATACTGAAAAGTTCATACAATTACTCAATTATTTATGTATTTTCCATATCAACTATCTCAGGGGTCATTAAAAAAAAAGAGTCAAATTGGACCATAGATGATAATAGATTTTATAACAAAGATAGAGAAAAGGCTATTAGACACTGACTAGAGAGCCAATATCAATGACACTTTCATACTAAAGCATGTGTCACTTGAAATCAAAACTACAATGAGGCATCATCTAACTTCAGTTAAAATGGCTTATATCCAAAAGACAGGTAATAACAAATGCTGGCAAGGATGTGGGGAAAAGGAGATCCTTTATACACTGTTAGTGGGAATGTAAATTAGTACAACCACTATGGAGAATAGATTGGAGGTTCCTCAAAAAACTAAAAATAGAGATACCATATGATCCAGCAATCCCACTGCTAGGTATATACCCAAAAGAAAGGAAATCAGCATATCAAAGAGATATCTGTACTCCTATGTTTATTGCGGTTCTGGTCACAATAGTTAAAATTTGAAAGCAACTGAAGTGTCCATCAACAGATGAATGGATAAAGAAAATGTGGTGTATATATACACAATGAACTACTATTCAGACATAAAAAAAAAAAGAGATCTTGTCATTTGCAACAACATGGATGGAACTGAAGGTCATTATGTTGAGTGAAATAAGAAAGGCACAGAAAGACAAACACTGAATGTTCTCACTTATTTGTGGGATCTAGAAATCAAAACAATTGAACTCATGGACATGGAGAGTAGAAGGATGGTTACCAGAGGCTGGGAAGGGTAGTGGGGGACTCGGGAGGCGAAGAGGATGGTTAATGGGTACAAAACATAGTTAGAAAGAATGAATAAGACCACTATTTGATAGCACAACAGGGTGGCTGTAGTGCATAATCACTTAATTGTACATTTTAAAACAACTAAAAGAGTGTAATCGGATTATTTGTAACACAAAAAAATTAATGCTTGAGGAGACTGATGCCCTATTCTCCATGATTGGATTATTTCACATTGCATGCCTCTATCAGAACATCTCACATATCCCCAAAATATATACACCTGCCAGGTACCCACCCACAAAAACTAAAAATAATTTTAAAAAATGTACAGAGTGTGTCACTTGAATCTACTGGACCTAAGATAAAGGAGGTCTTAGCAATTGTATGACCAGTTCCTAGTTGATTTGATTTCTATTTTCTAGAAATTGCTAGGATTTGGGTTACACAGACATGCAGGTCTAGATTCTTAGAATTAATTTCTCTCCAAATCCCTTTTCTGTTTATGTTCCTTTTTAAAGGATTGAATCTCTCTAGAAACCAGAGCTTTCTATGGTTACTATCTATGGAAAAGGTAGAATTCATTTCTTTCTTACCCCATCAGAGGGTCAATTTGGGAAAGAATGACAAAGGATTATAGGTCATTGAAATTTTTAATTAAAATGAGTATCAGGGTATGCATTTTCCTATTGGGTACAGACATGGTACACTTTGGTGGTGAGATCTTCCCATGCAAAGAAATAATGCAGAAACACTCTCAAAGGGGAAAAAGTTTTGCCTACATGCCACCTTCTACTTTTCATAACAAATTTAAACACTCGTTTCAATTTTCCTCCAGTATGCCCAGAAAGAATATTGAAAGGAGAAGTTAATAAACATGACCATGTATTTTTCAAACTATATTTTATGGAATCTTGAATTTCCAAAAAGTGTGGCTATTGTTCCATGATACTTTTTAATGCAAAGACAGAGATAATGTGAAATTATCAGTACTTTATCTTTTTAAGTCAGTGTAATAATATATATTTTCAAATGGTCAAATTACATTCTCATTTTCATCTTAGGAATGTACCTATTATCCAAATATTAAAGATTAATACCAGATAGTATACCAAATAAGTATTGTCACCATTAGCTATTTTATCCCGTTTTTTTCATTTCGCTCACGATATCATTTTCTCCTGTAACTTAAAGAATTGTATCAAATTATCTTAGATTTTTTCATAAAGATCATTAAATTATCAGCATATGATCAATCCAACATAATTTATATGACTATAATTTTTATAATTTTAAAATCATTGGAAACTATGACTTAGGGCAGGGGTAAGCAAACAACAGCCCACGGGCCAAATCTAGCCCACTGACTTTTTTTGCAAGGCATACAACCTAAGAATGGTTCCTACTTTTTTTATTTTATTTTTTTTTTTCTGAGATGGAGTCTCCCTCTATTGCCTAGGCTGGAGCGCCGCGACGCCATCTTGGCTCACTGCAACCTCCACCTCCTGAGTTCAAGCGATTCTCCTGCCTCGGCCTCCCGAGTAGCTGGGAATACAGGCGCATGCCACCATGCCCAGCTAGTTTTTTCTGTATTTTTAGTAGAGACGGGGGTTTCACCATATTGGCCAGGCTGATCTCGAACTCCTGACCGCAAGTGATCCGCCCACCTTGGCCTCCCAAAGTGCCGGGATTACAGGCGTGAGCCACTGCAACCAGCCATATGTTTTTAAAAATCATTCTAGCACAGCATCATAAGATGCTGGTGTATTTCTGAAGATCTGATCACTATAAAAAATAAATCAGCTTTGTTGTTAGCTTTGGTTTGAGGCTTCCAGGTGCGATAAGATTAGCTATCTTCTTTTCCATTTATTTATAGAAGTAGAATTGTGATTTATTGGAAGTCTCATGGCCCCATTTCATTAAAAGGAAATGTGACCACCTCTGTATTTGTTATTTATATTAAATAATTCCTTTTCTTTCTTCCCATTAACTCTAAAGTGCTTTAACCCAGAACAGGCAAGGATGAAGTGAAATGTGCCTGTGCATATCCTATGGTAGGAGTTTCCCTTGACATAAATTATTTGGTAATGGTAATTTAGCAATTGAGCAGAGTTGCAAGTTCCTTGTGGGGCAGGCTTTAGAATCGGTGTGAAATATGAAAATAGGGTATACTCAAAATTATCCTTGAGATATCACTAAATCATACACACAAACGCACACAAAATATAATATACTGACTTGGTGAGTACAAGCCCGTCAGATTTTCCTGTGGTGTTGAACAGATTGCTGTTTTCTTTGGAGGAATACGAGATTAAGGGTTGCCATGTGTTCGGAGTCCACGGCATACAAAAAAAGAAAATCTGACTCTTACCACTAGAATGAAACTCAGCTAGGCACAATCTCACTCTACAAGAAGCAGGCCAACACTGAGAAAAACTGAGATAACATAGGACTAGAGACTCCTAGCTGACGCCGCTCCCTCCAAGCATAAGGTCATTGATTTTGAGGTAAGTATGGCTGAGCTATTCAACTAGTTTCTATTCTTCTCGCTTGTCCTCTCACTCACTCTACCTCCACTATTGTTTTCTTAATTTCTCTACTCTCTATTTCTGATTCCACACTATTTAATTTATACAGGTTAAGTACATGAAAGATCTGACTCTATTCTATGTACTCAAAGCCTTAAATAGCCACATGGGATTGCATAAAATAATTTCAATTCTAGTAAATTATCCTACAAGAGAAAACCAATAAAAATTTCAACAAAGCCACATGCATGGTGACAATTATCATAACATTAATTATAAGATCAAATGTTAGAGAAGCTTAAATATATATTAATGTACAAAAGACTGAATAAATTATGGAGCATTCATATTGTGGCAATCATTGTTTTTGGCTGCTCAGTACCTGTCCATCCTCTTCTCATTAACAGCCTCTCCTAACTCATCCCTGGACTGATAGAGTCTAGGCTACTTATCCTATGCCCCTGGCCACATAACTGCTCCAGTAATAAGCAGGTGACCCAAATATCCAATATCCAACACATGTCTTCCCTGGAGTTTCCCTAATTAGAGTTAGAAGGGCAGACCTGTTCATCTTTTCTCTGAAATTGGAGACACGGAGATGCTAGCTTGGAGTTATTTGTGTCTACGTTCCCTGACATACCAGAGAAAACTTGCCTAAAAATGTAAAGCTGGCATACAAAGCTAAGCCAAATCAAACTGAGTATTAATGGTGTAAAAATACCTCATTTCTGTAATTGATTTAATCAAGTCTTTCCTCTGCTTTGGTTACTTGAAACAAGCTTTTCTCTCTCTCTCTCTCTCTCTCTCTCTCTCTCTCTCTCTCTCTCTCTCTCTCATTCTGTGTGTGTGTGTGTGCGCGCGTGTGTATGTATTAGATTTTACATGTATACAATGTAGTGCAAGTTGAGTTTCAGGAACCTTCAACTAGAGACCCGACTGACATATTAGTACTCTATAGAGCCAAATAAAACACTTTAAAGACTATTCTTAGGCACGAAAAAATTACCATAGAATAATGGAAAACATGAAGCAAAACACAGATAGGATGTAAACTGTCTGTGTGTGCCTGTGCATGTGTGTCTTTACACATTCATGTGGATATGACTGGAAGAGACTCCACCAAGTTTAAACAGTGATTATTAATAAGAGGTAGATAATGTTACTTCTTTTTTCTTCTTTACACTAATCTTTTTCTGAACGCCATGCAGTCTTCTGCATTTCTTTTGCTTTTTTCTTTGTGGTTGTATGTGTGTCATAAAATTTTTAAATTCATGCCCTTTTATTCCTATTTTGATTTACATTTTCCTACTCATTTGTAAAATTTTATTACACACTAAGGATATTAAATGTGTTACTTTTCATGGCAATTATATCTCCAGTTAGTCGTTGTTTTATGTTCTTTTTTGTAATGTCTTTCATCATTTATAATGTTCTCTTCTATTTATAGACCAGCAATTGAAAACCATATATTTCCTTCTGGATTTTGGTATATTTTAACATTTTAGATCTAAATTTTTAATTCATCTGAAATTCACTATGACAGATACTAATCATAGCAGTTACTATTTATTAAGTATTACAATCTGTTAGGCGCTATGCTAAGCTGTTTACATATATTTTCTCATCTATTCTGACACCTGTCTAAGGGTTGGTGCTATTATTAGACTCATATTATAGATAGCGAAACAGATTTAGAGATGAAAGGTAACTTGTTAGTAAGCTGGAGAGCCAGGATTCAAACCCAGGTATGACTGACTCTTATGACTACACTGTTAAGAACTGATACAACTATCTCCGCTTTTTCTTTTCTCAAAATTTCTATTTTAAATTACAAGCAGGTATCTGTGTTTCTTCTGAATATATCGAAGTTTACTTATTTATTTATATAACTTTTAGATTTGGGGGGTACATGTGCAAGTTTGTTACATGAGCACATTGCATGATTCTGAGGTTTCGAGTACAAACGATCTTGCCTCCCAGGTAGTGAGGATGGTACCCAATGGGTAGTTTTTCAGCTCTTGCCCCCCTCTTTCCCGTATTCCTCTAGTAATCCCCAGTGCCTACTGCTCCCATCTTTATGTTTATATATACACAATGTTTTGCTTCCCCTTATAAGTTAGTATATGTGGCATTTGGTTTTCTGTTCCTGTGTGAATTCACTTAGGATGATGGCCTCTAGCTGCATGCAAGCTGCTGTAAAGGAAATGACTTCATTCTTTTTTATGGCTCCATAGTATTCCACAGTGTAAATGTACCACATTTTCTTTGTCAAATCCACCATTAATGGGCATATCAACAGTGAACAGTGCCGTGATGAACATATGAGAGCATGTGTATTTTTGGTACAATGACTTATTTTCCTTTGGGTATATACCCAGTAGTGGGATTGCTGGGTTGAATAGTAGTTCTGTTTTAAATTATTGGAGAAATCTCCAAACTGCCACTCACAATGGCTGAACTAATTTACACTCCCACCAACAGTGTGTAAGTGTTCTTTCTCTTTTCCCCACAGCCTCGCCAGTATCTGTTCTTTTTTGACTTTTTTTTTTTTTTTTTTTGAGACAAAGTCTCACTCTGTCACCCAGAATGGAGTGCAGTGGTGGGATCTCAGCTCACTGCAACCTCTGCCCGCCGGGCTCAAGCAATTCTCCTGCCTCAGCCTCCTGAGTGGCTGAACTATACCCGCAAGCCACCATGCCTGGCTAATTTTTGTATTCGTAGTAGACACTGGGTTTCACCAAATTGGTCAGGCTGGTCTTGAACTCCTGACCTCGTGATCCACCCACCTCGGCCTCCCAAAGTGCTGGGATTACAGGCGTGAGCCACTGTGCCCAGCTAATCTTTTCTGACTTTTTAATAATAGCTATTCTGGATAATGTGAGGTGGTATCTTA
The DNA here is from genome assembly GCF_001698545.2 of Rhinopithecus bieti. Taxonomy (NCBI): domain Eukaryota; kingdom Metazoa; phylum Chordata; class Mammalia; order Primates; family Cercopithecidae; genus Rhinopithecus; species Rhinopithecus bieti. Next base: position 117,494 of record NW_016829221.1, on the reverse strand, counting down.
CGGTGGTTTTGATTTACACTTCCGTGACGATCAGTGATGTTGAGCATATTTTTCTTATGTTTCTTGGCCACTTGTATGTCTTGAATAGACTGAAGTATATTTAAACAGAAGAGAGACATTTTTAACTTTTACACGTTATGGTATTTTATTTATAAGCATTATTCTTATACAGTTAAGCTGCAAAGTTCCTATATTTCTGCTTTTGAGACCCATCCATATGGGCTAATAAAGTGTTAGTGCCACCCTGGCCTGATGAAAGAATATGCACTTTGGCATTCACTAATCTAAGATAAAGTTTGTTCTCTATTGGATTGTATAATGTTCTACAGTTAAGACATTTGCTTGGTTGACCTACAATTGTCAATAACCCCTGTTTCCTATTCATTTTTGTGATTATTTAAGCATTGTCATATTATTCAATAAAAGGAGAATCAGGGCTAGATAACAGACCTAAGAGTTTATATGCCAGTTATTCTGTCAGTTTCCAATTATTAATCATTCCTGACACAAATATTTGGTTGCACTAATAGTATATAAACAAAGCATTTTGTTTACCTTTTCACTAAATAATATTATTCACATAATAATAATAATATCATATTGTCAGAAAGCCACATGAAGCTGGCTTTTCTTTTCCTCATTGTGATCTCACATCTCACATTCTACATGTTGACAAAGGGGATGAAGTATTTAAAAAATTAAAACTTCTTTCTTTTATCAATTTGAATCCTAAAAGTATAGAAGAGTAATTTTTTAAATTCCTTATGAAAAGTCAGGTAAAGTAGCTAATAGAAAACAGGCACGCAAGGATTAGAGGATATTTGGTCTTTTAAAAAATTAGGCAAAGATAGTTCCAAGGTACAAGAACTCATGTAATTCCTGATTTCTGGTTTTGTTACACTTAGTACACCAAGATTTTAGTGTGGTTCAGGAGGTTCACCCTAATCCTTCCATACTCAAGCATCTCCATCAACCTTTGAGCCAAAGGGCTTGGTGAGCATTTCATTCTTATATTTTCATTATGGGTACAAAAGGGTGATACTCTCCCATTTATAGCTGAAACTATACTTCAAAAATAATATTTATGTATTTCCCAGTGTGATTACCTAAAAGACGTACACGGTACAAAAAAGGCAGCCAAGTGGTATGCCTTCCTTCCTTTATTGGTTCTTTGCAGAATAATGAGCAGGGTCCCTAGTATGCTGCAATGTTGTAAACTAACAAATGTTTTCCTTGATAGTACATTTATAAGATCATCAGTTTTTAAATATTTGATGTGTCTCAATTCATTGTAGTTGTGTTTCTTATTAAATTCTCAAATTTTCCCAACTTATGGGAATGTCCTTCATTTAAAATGGAAGACAGATAGTATTGCATCCCAGAGCTCCTTCTCTTCAAAGACTAATGAGGTGCTAATGAATCTCTGTGTGCTTAAAAACCAAAAAACTCTACTTTAATTGGATAAGGACAATGTTTTTTGTTGTTGTGTTTTTTGTTGTTGTTTTTTTTGAGCCGATTTCGCTCTTGCCTGCCCATGCTAGAGTGCAATGGCGTGATCTCACCATCAACTGCAACCTCTGCCTCCCGTGATCAACCAATTCTCCTCGCCTCAGCCCTTCCCAAGTAGCTGGATTACAGGCCCCCCACCACGCCCAGCTAATTTTTTGTATTTTAGTAAGTAGGTTTTGCCATATTGGCCAGGCTGGTCTGAACTCTGACCTTAGGTGAATCTGCCCACCTGGGCCTCCCAAAATGCTGGGATTACAGGTGTGAGACACTGCACCAGCTAGAAATGTAATTATTTTTATGGAGTGTGAAAGGCATTTCTTTTAAATCAAACTTTATGTATTTCATAGAAGAGGTCAGGTTACAGAAAAAGAGAATTTTGAAATCTAAGACTGAAGGAATATATAAAAGGATATTTTTGGTGGTTCCTCCAAAACGGGAAGCTATCATGGGAATTTCACTGATAGTAAAAAGGAAGAACATATTTTTTTTAATTGAAACAAATCACCAGAAAAAAAGAATAGATTTTAACAGTCTTCGTTTTAACTTATGAGAAGCATTCTACCATGCTGAGCATCCCTTTTTTTCTTGAGAACCTCTGTCTCTAAATCATGTGCTTGCTCTCCATCCTTCTTCTATTTCTTACCTGCAGAAGATCCCCTACATTGTGGAACCTTAACAATGGCAGCTTCCCTCTTTTGGCCATTGAGAACTGAGTACCTTTGACATCTTTCAAAAGTAGCTCTATTCAATGACATGTAATGCTTTTCTCCACCTCTAATTTCCTGTCACATTTTTCTATTACCTAAAGGACATTTCTACCAGAACACCACTCCTGTCTTCAAATAAAGTATTTTCTTTTTCTCTGAAATCTGTTCTTTCTCTGTATTTTTCCATTTCTCTCTATGGCACCATCATCATCATCCGGGTTATCTAGACTCAGAAACCCTTGCTTTTATTCCCCTTGTCATCTTATAACCAATCAACTACAAGCTTCTGCAATTAGCTTCCTCACTGGGCCTCTTATCCAAAGCCAATCATCTCCATTATTACGTTGTGGTATGCCTACTCAGGGTCCTATGGTCTCCTGCTATCATATTTGCAATAGCCTGAGTGGCTTTCAACTTTAATCTATGTATCTCACATGAGCAAATAAAGCTGTCTAAATTATGTCTTCCCATTTTAAATACATTAGTCATCCCGATTAGTCTAGAATGTAGTCACATGTAATAATGGTCATCTCGCTTTTCAACAGCTTTACATGCTTTCACCTTATCGTCCAACTGAATTGTAATGCTTACTTTTCCTATATTGTAAAGCAAAATATAAATGGGCTGCTGTGGGGTGGGGGGAGTGATAAAGAAAATAAAAGGATGAAATGAATTAGAAAAGGAAACACTAATCTATGTTGTAGTAAGTTATAAAGCAGAACACATGGGTTGAGTTGAGTTTTCACGGCTAATGAGAGCCCACATGGCACCTTTCGGCAAACTGGAAACAGGAGCCTCTCTTCATGACAGTGCTGGAAACTGCCCTACTATAAAAAACAAATCAGTGATGTCTTTGAGGTGGAGGTATCCCCCTTTAACTGTGGTGTCCTGCTGCAGTGCACCACCTCCACAGCCTGGAACAGCAGCCCTGCTTACACTACATGGCTACGCCATTCTTGCTAAGTCACATCTTTCATTGTGGCCTCACTTACCAAGTCTGCACAAGCGGCATAGTAGTTCCTGCCCTCTTGTTTCGCTTGGTTACTACAAAGATAACAGTAGTCAATGAACTGAGCTGGTGTGGAGCACAGGCTGGAAATAAATCAAGCTGTGATTTGATTAAAAAAAAAAAAAAAAAAAAAAAAAAAAAAAAAACTAACAAACCTGTAAGAACACACAGTGAGAGAAAGTGCAGAGATGATGTCGTGTTTGTGTTCTTATTCTCTTGCTGTTTTCTCTTGTTTTGTGTCAGTGTTCAATTGCAAATGAGAAACAGGTAAAGGCTTTCAAAGTTGGGATAGGCAACTTAGAGGAAAAGGCAAAAGCTAATAAAGAGCAGCAGAATAAACATCTGGAAAATACGGCAAATTTTTACATCTTCTGCAAGGTAAAGAAACAGAACGATAAAGAAAGAAAGAACTTCCTTCATGGGAGAATGTGATTAATATAACAATATTAGTAACAGCCAAGATTTAAGATTTACCATGATCCAGGCATTGTGCAAAGTACCTTCTTTCATTTGTTCTTCTCAATGATTCTATAAGGTAGATGCTAATATTAGCCCATTGTGTAGGTGAGAAAAATGAGAAGCAGAGGCGGAATGTGAAAAGAGTTGTTCTAACTCAAGAGGCCCCCCTTTAACAATACTAGGTTGTTCCTGAAGAGTTGCTTCACAGGGGATGAGAGTTACAGTCTAGCAAGAAATAAAATTGAGGTCTGCTTATTAATTCAATTTGGAATGGATCCAGGGTACATATCATGCAGCAGTTCAAATGCTGGGAAGTAAGAAGTTTGATGTAACTTCCAACTCAAGAGAGAAACGGAAACTTTTTTTGAGACTATATAAGAAGGAAAAGAGTCCAAACTTTAGAAACAAAATAAACATACTGTGACATCATTTTGAAAAAGTGATTAGATATGGGGCAGTCCAGTAGAGGTTGGGACATTTGGAGAATTGAGCTGCAAAAAGCAATTTTTAACAAGAGAGGTGACAAAATAGTGAGTGTGCTGACCACCTGCCGAGAGATTCTCAGTAAGTAACAGAGAAATACTATTGCTTCTATACAGAAGACAGCTAAAGACATGAGATAACTGTCACTTCCCAGGTCAGTTATGTTATAGGACACAGTTAGGAAATGCGGTTTCAGTCTGGAGTGCGGTGACACCACAGTGCCTCCTGAGAAGAGAACCATTAGTAAAATAAAAATTAAATGCCAAGGACATGTTATAGCGAAAGGAAGGAAGGCATGGTTGGGCCATCTTAAAGAGCCAGGATGCAAGAGCAAAAGGAAACAGAACAAAAAACATCTATAAAAATGAAATCTTGAAAGTCTCCTGAAGAAGCAACGGAAAAAAGAGAACACAGACGGAACGGGTATGGGGAGACAGGTAGAGTTAAGGGAGATGGATTTCAAGTTATGGGGGAAATATCTAACGATTAAATAAATAAACAGAGGAAGAAATAAATAAGCTGTATAGAAAATACTGAAGCAGGGTGTATAAAAAAATAGCTCTGTGTATAGAAAAGTGGGCAAAGAAAGGTAGAAGCCTTCCCTAGGCGGTGGTTGTTAGGGTAGAAGCCCCCAGAACAAGTAGCAATAACAGAAGTGTAAATTACTTGGCCCCATCCTAGACTTTCTGAATCAGAAATTCTCAGGGTGAGCCCTTCAATGTGTGTTCAGCAAACCCTCCAAGTAATTTTGATGCTCATTAAAATTTGAGAACCACTGACCTAAGGAATACATAGGAGAATGCAAGAAAAGAAAATTTGGCTGAATTAAATGACCAAAAAATGGGAAAAAATGAAACCAGAAAGAGGAGCACATAATACAAAGTGTAAATTGCCACTAAAGTTTAGTACAGTCCATGAATTCTGACAAGAAATGAATCACATTTACACACGCTTCATAAAAAGAAGAGAGCTTAATGTGATAGGGAGAAATGTGTTACAAATGAAGGAACTATGTATGTTTTCTAATATTTAGAGTGCCCAATAGAGAGTTCTGCAATAATGAAAATGATCTCTATCTGCACTGCCCAAGGTGGAAGCTCCTAGCCTCGTGTTACCATTGAACACTTGGAATGTAACCAGTGCAACTGAAAAACTAAATCTTAAATTTTACTTAATTTTAATTAATTCAAAGTTACATAGCCACATGTGGCTAGTGGTTATCACATTTACAGCTAATTTCATATGGATAAATGGGATAAAAATGTGAACATGAGGCCGAGCATGGTGGCTCATGCCTGTAATCCCAGCACTTTGGGAGGCTGAGGTGGGTGGATTACCTGAGATCAGAAATTCGAGACCAGCCTAACCAACATGGTGAAACCCTATCTCTACTAAAAATACAAAGAAGTTAACTGGGCATGGTGTCGGGCACCCGTAATCCCAGCTACTTGGGAGGCTGAGGCAGGAGAATCACTTGAACCCAGGAGGCAGAGGTTGCGGTGAGCCAAGATCATGGCATTGCACTCCAGCATGGACAACAAGAGTGAAACTGTATCTCAAAAAAACAACAACAAAAAAATGTGAACATGAATTCTTATTTGTGCAGATATTTAATAATCTATGCTTTGCATTGGAAAATATGTAATCAAATAAATGAATTAGCAATTAGGGCCTATCATATTTATAGATGTAGGTACCCTACATCCAAAGAAACAAAGAGGGGAAGCATTTTATATCTGTGCTTCACTCACGAAGGAATTTTCTGTCTTGAAAGGGATTTCCAATGTTGTTCCAGAAAAAGATGAAAATGTTGGAAGTAACTGGAAGTTATCCATGGCCACAATACATACACTTAGAGTCACCTGTAAGAATATAGAATTTGAGATTTTATATTTAGATGTTTGCTATCAGAATTATAATAAAAACAGAGATGGACAGGAATGGTCCCCAGAATTAATAGATTTATGTGCAGGTGAACATAGACATGGTAGAAAGCAAACCGAAAGCCCACATCTTAGTTACAGTTAAATTAATTTTACAAAAAAAATTGGTAATTTTTTCAAAAGCATTGACAAGGCATAAATTCTTGTTTAACAGGAAGAAAATTCAATGAAACTATATATTCAAGAGGAAGAATGAACTATTCCCCTTTCAAGATTTCAGACGGTAAAGGAGCATAAAATGGCATAAGAAATGTACTCAAGGGAAGAAGAATACTGAAATGTCTTCAAGAACAAAATGAATGTTTCCATCTGTAAAAGCATTTAATGATGAGGAGAAAAGATTTTTTTAAATAGAGGTTAAGAAATTTTAAGAATTGGAGCAAGAAGAGTAGAAATCAAAGAGCAAGTGAGAGAAGTATGTAGAATAAGACCCAAGGTGGTGAGCAAAGGAAGAGGTCGTACAAGAATAAAGGACTACCTAGGGAGAAGTTACAATATGTGAGAAAAAAGTGCTCTGTTTTACAAGATTTATAAAGATACCTGAAGATGACGCAGAAGAAGAAATAGCTGATGATAGCTGATAAGAAATAATACTTGAGAACAGTTAATAAGAAAACTTTTTAGAGTGTGTTCTCGCTCTCTCGCTCGCTCGCTCTCTCTCTCTCTCTCCCCCTCCCTCCTTCCTTCCCTCCCTGCCAGCCTTCCCATCTTAAAAAAAAATGACTTCACAGCAGAAAAAAATACAAAAGATACAGGAGGATAGGGGGAAAGATGTGGGTGAATCATTGGTTGGCAAAGAATGAAAAGCCTTTTATTTCATAAATTGCCTTCATGGCTCAATAGTGACCAGCATGATCAAGTTGCTAATAAGATTCAAGGCCTAATTACTGGGAGTAAAATAGGCCTAGTATTGTATCATATTTTTAAAATGTTACTAAGATACAGAAGCTACTAGAAAGCAAAGATCATTGGTACAATTCAACAGTGACTATAAGTTTTGAAAAAGAATTGGGCTGTCCTGTGAAGTATGTGAGAATGAAGATTACATGATGCATTATTAAAAATCAGATGTTTGGAAATGTAGGTGAAATCACAATGCCTGGTGCAGGAGGAAGATTTGGAACCTATTCATTGGCTTGGTTGAATGAATAATTTTCTGTTGGGGCATGACATTTTATTTGTAAGATCACTGACAGAGTCCCACAAAAGTACGTGCAGTATGATGATATTTTCTCATAAGATAAAAAAGCCTATATTCATTAAATCAATTATGAAAGAAATTCAATAGGCAAGCATGTGAGAAAAATCTACCTGTAGTAATTCCTTTCTTTACATAATATCCATAGTAGGGGTCAGCAACCTTTTTCTGTAAAGGGCCAGATGGTAAATACTTTAGGCTTTGTGTGCCATATGGCCTCTGTTGAAAATATTCCATGCTGCTGTGGTGGTGTGAAAGCAGCCACTAACAATGTGGAAACAAATGGGTGTTGCTGCTTTCCTGGTAAGCTTTATTTGCACAAATAGGCAGCCTCAGGGGGCTTGGTTTCTGTGTCATAGTTTGCCTACCTATAGTGTACAGACTTGTTTGTAAAAAGGATAAGTTTCTGAGATAAATGAAATATAAAGATGCCTAAGAGACAGTAGTATGTTTGCTAAACGTAAGTAAACCTCTTTCTGCAACTGAAGCCATTTATTTATTCAATAATCATTATTGCAATAACAGGAGGCATAGGGATCAGAACTGAAAATAGAGAGAGTATGCCTGAAATGGGAATGAAAATGAACAGTCATATACAGGTGAAGCTGTACCAGCTTCTCTGTTGGCATCTCAGTATCATTCCACCTGCCATGCTCTCCTCTGTTATCATAGGGTCTGGAAGCCTGGGCATCAATCACCTTTTCCCAAACCTTGTACCAGATTTGCAAGCCAAGGAGAGGCTGAAAATGTATTAGAGCTTCCCCCTGGGGGTAAGAAGCAGAGGTTTGGACTTCTGCAGACATGAGAATTTGACAGCGGCCACTGGGTATTTCCTAAACATCACCTGCTTTGATAGCACAAGCAGTGGTGAAAGCTGCTAGTGGTTTCCTATGGTCTGTACAATTTGCTTATTCTCTGAACACTGTGGCTAAGTGGAGAGCCAGTGGCATCGTCACCTGAATCCTATTCTCCCAGCCTTTCCAGGGGTTCAGTAAAGCACTTAATTCTTTGTATTAAATCTCTTCACTGCTTGAAATCTATAGAGCAGCTGGTCTTTTTGTGACCAATCCCTGACTAATACAGTATTATTGTGAACTGAAGATGTAAAACAAGAGGAGAAGCTGGGGAAGAATCTGCTTATGCTTCAGAGATGAATTGCGCAAATAAACTGGAATATGGAAATAAAAACAGCAGAAATAAAAGAAAATGGAGAGAATGTTAAAATGCATTAGAACATCAGGTAATTGAACAATTTCTGAAGCCCATTTTTTTAAAATAAAATAGTTATTTTAAAAATGTGCATGCCAGTTTATGTGGATCACGTTCTCTCCAGTGTTAAAATGTAGTGATTTATATACTGAGCATCTTCTTTATCATGCAATTTCCATAATTGTTTAAAACCGAGTCACAGGAGGAGAAGTTCTTTCTATTAAGAACGTTGGCTCAGAGAAGTGTAAGATATACTAAAGGTCACACAGCTATTACATGCCAACACATGAATTTGAAAACTGTGACCTGCCAGCCTAGAAGCTTCCGCCTTTCCCTCGTACTCACACCCAAAAAAAAAAAAAAACCACTTCTACATTTGTACATGGCCAGCTTGACTCAAACAGGGTTAGGCCTGGTAAAGCACAGCATCTTAATTCAGTTAGATTATTATTCAAGATGCTAACATTGAAATCAAACTTATTCTTCCATCTTATTCTGTCAAATATAGTTTACTCTCAACTGTTTTGAGCTGACATGATCTCTGCCCTCATGGAGCCGTGTTAATTTATCTACTGCTGTAGCAACACTGATATAATGAGTATCGCGCTGGCAGTATAGAAATATAAATGCTTACTATATTACTATGAAAATCGTCGAAAATCAGAGTATTATGACTAAAAAAGAAAAGACCAAAATTTTGGTTTCTATAATACATTAGGGAGAATGTTAATTACAAAACATAAACTGTAGACATATGAATAGAAACCATAATATTGAAATTTTTGGAAATTGGTATGTTATGCAAAATTCTACTACACACTGCTGGTTTTAATTACTACACAGTGGTGGAACAGAAGAAAGATAGCCACCTATTTAAGTAGGAGACTCTTCGAGCTTAATAATCGATTAAACCAATAACATGCAAAAAAGACATTTTGTGATGCTTATTAAAAGAACATTAAAAGAAACATATTCAGATAGTAACAGATCATATCGCCTACATGATATTTCTTCGCACGTTGGCTAGCATTAAAGTTCTGTTAAATATAAGAGTGTCATAAAGATCTTGCGGAGCAATAAAACGATCGTCTACAGAAGAAATATATAGCTGATAGTTACGCGGTAAATTAAATACAATGAAAAAGTGAAGATTCCAAATATAACAATCATAGGCCTGCTGGAAATATGCCGTTACTATATAACATTAATACAGAATCACGCGGTCTTGATTAATAGTCTGGATAAGCCAGTGTGTGAGCAACCCGGCAGGTACATTCTAGACGCCAGAGTGCTCTTTCCAATCATCCCATAGCTGCTAAGATATGTGTGCTCGACTTACAGACTGACAAATGAAGAATATAATTTCGGTACGATGTGTGGTAATATATATTATATGTAGTTTGTATTGTTGTGCTTTGTTTGTTGTTTTGTTTTTTTTTTTTGAGACGGCAAGTCCGCTCGTCACCAGGCTGGTAGTAAATGTGCTCCGGATCTCAGCTCACTGCCAAGCTCGCCTCCAGGTCACTGCCTTCTCTCTCTCAGCCTCTCCGAGTAGCTGGACTACAGCTGCCGACACCTCGTCTGCTAGTTTTTATTTGTTTTTTGTTTTTGTTTAGTAGAGACGGGCGTTTCACCGTGCTTAGCCAGATGGTCTCGATCTCCTGACCCGTGCATCCGCCCGTCTCGGCCTCCAAAGCTGATTACAGGCTTGAGCACCGGCGCGGGCCTATTTAATTCTCCATATTTAACCAGTACTACTGCAAACACTTTGCTCACTTCCGATAAGTATCCTCTTACATATATAACTATTTCCAACTGATTTGTCCATCATCATTACTTATCAACTCAAATATACATATTAGGATGTAAAGCTTATTTCGAACTACAGAAAAATGTACGCCGTACCTTACAAGTCAGAACATTGTGTGGGTTAAAAATACAAGTCACTTCTTTAACACGTACTTGAAAGTTTCATACTAAGTGTATAGACAATACTATTCCATCATTCAGTATCAAGAAAGAATGAGTAACATACAAAGGAACTATGATGAAAGCTAATACTCCAAATGCATTAATAGTATAATTAACTTACTAAAATTAACATGCTATGTAAAGATCTATATAAAAATTTCTCACGATTGTAATTGAAAATGCTGCAGGCTATTTCATACTTAAATGGAAGATACACCATCTTAGAACACATGACAAAAACAAGCAGTGAATAATTCAGTCATTTAGTTTAGTCCTATTTATAACAATGAGTATCATGGACAAGTCACAAATATCTGTCACTTACTTTTCCACCTCTTAGTAAAGGCATGTACAATACATAAGGCCTCACAATCCTTAAATTAAAAATATCATTTATACTGCCATCAAGATACCATGTAGATCTGTAATTCAGCACTTGGGAGGCTGAGCAGCGTGGATCACTGAAGTGAGTGAGAACCAGCCTGCAACACAGTGAAAACGCCCTTTCTCTAAAGAGATAAAATATACAAAAATTCCGAGGGTGGGCCATGCCATGTAATCTCAGCTAGTAGGAGGCTGAGCGAGAATGGCTTGAACCTGGAACGGAGGTGCAGTAAGCGAATTATGTCACTGCACTCCAGTGCTGGGCAACAGAGTAAGGACTCCATCTCAAAAAAAAAAAAAAAAAAAAAAAAAACGTGAGCTGATTTGATTAATTTTCTTTTTCTTTTTCTTTTCTTTTTTTTGAGACGGAGACTCGCTCTGTCACCCAGGCTGGAGTGCAAAGGCGTGATCTCGGCTCACTGCAAACTTCACCTCCCAGGTTCATGCCATTCTCCTGCCTCAGCCTCCCAAGTAACTGGGACTACAGGCACCCGCCACCGCGCCCGGCTAATTTTTTGTAGAGATGGGGTTTCACCATGTTAGCCAGGATGGTCTCGATCTCCTGACCTCGTGATCCGCCCATCTCAGCCTCCCAAAGTGCTGGGATTACAGGCGTGAGCCTCTGCACCCAGCCTAGAAAGTAATTAATTTTCAAATATTAATCATTCATTTACTCAAACTTGTATTAAGCAACTGCTATGTATAAATCACAGTGAAATGAACTTTTCTTTATTATGTATGAAGGGATCATTCTATATAGGCTTTTCCTATATAGATTAACAGAATCCACTCATCAAAAGAAGTTTTTGCCTTCAAGTTAATAAGATTACTTCATCTGTCTCCAATTATTCCGACACAAAATTCACATTTTGAAAGGTAAAATAGAGTTGAAATATACACACATACAACAATATTAATTCTTCCAATTCATGAACATTATATATCTTTTCATTTATGTGTATCCTCTTCCATTTCCTTCATCAGTGTTTTAGTTTTCCATGCAGAGATCTTTCACCTCTTTGGTTAACTTTATCTGTAGGTATCTTTTATTTTTACCAATTATAAATGAAATTAGATATGCTACTAATTTTTGTATGTTTATTTTATATCCTTTAACTTCACCAAATTCATTTATTAGTTATAACAGTTTTTGCTGGAGTCTAGGGTTTTCAATACATAAGATCATGTTGTCTGCAAACAGGGACAATTTGACATCCTCCGTTCCAGTTTGGATGTATTTTATTTCTGTCGCTTATCTAACTGTTTTGGCTAGGACTCATAGTACTGTGTTGAATAGACATAGTGAAAGTGGGCATCCTTTTCTTGTTCCTGACTTTAGAGGAAAATCTTTCAGCTTTCTCCCACTCAGTACAATGTTAGTTGTGGGTCTGTCACGTACGGCTTTTGCTGTGTTAAGGTACATACCTTCTATATCTAATTATGAAGAGACGTTAAATTCTGTCAAATGCTTTCACTCCATCTATTGAAATGACCACATTTTTAAAGTCTTTCTGTTAATGTGGTATGATACATTTATTAATTTGTGTATGTTAAGTCCTTACATCCCTGTGATGCATCTCACTTGATCAAAGTGAATGATCTTTTTAACGTGCTGCTGAATTAAGTCTGCTAGTACTTTGTTGGAAATTTTTGCATCTATATTCATTAATGATGTTGGCATATAGTTTTACAGATTTAAATCAATTCCTATCAAAATGCCAATGACTTTTCACAGAATATCAAAAACAATCCTAAAATTTATATGGAATCACAAAATAGAAACTAGCCAAATCAATCCACAGCAAAAAGAACAAAGCTAGAAGCATCAGACTTCAAAATATAGTACAAAGCTATATTAACCAAAACAGCTTTGTACTGGCATAAAAACAGACACGTAGAACAATGGAATAGAACAGAAAGCCCAGAAATCAATTCACACACCTACAGCCAACTGATTTTAGACAAAGGTACCAAGAACATACATTGGGGAAAAGATAGTCTCTTCAATAAATGATGCTGGGAAAATTACATATCCACATGCAGAAGAGTGAGACTAGGCCTCTGCTTCTCACCATATACAAACATCAATTTAAAATGGATGAACGACTTAAATATAAAATCCCAAACCATGAAACTAGTAGAAGAAAACATAGGGGAAATGATTCTCAACACTGGGCTGGGCAATTTTTTTTTTTAAATAAGACCTTAAAATATAGGCAGCAAAAGCAAAACAGACAAATGGAATTACATCAAACAAAAAAGATTTTGCAAACCCAAAGAAACAAGAGTGAAGAGACAACCTACAAAATGGGAGGAAATATTCGCAAACTATATATCTGACAAGGAGTTAATATCCAGAATATATAAGGAACTTAACAGCAAAAACCAAATAACCTCATTTTAAAATAGGCAAAATACCTTAATAGACATATTTCAAAAGAGGACATACAAATGGCCAATAAGTGTATGAAAAAAATGCTCAACATCACTAATCATCAGAGAAATGCAAATCAACCTCAATGAGATACCATCTCACTCTTATTAGAATGGCTATTCTCAAAAGACAAAAGAAAAGTGTTGGTGAGCGTTTGGAGAAAAGGGAGCTTTTACAAAATGTTGGTGGGATTGTAAATTGGTACAGCCATTATGAAAAACAGTATGAAGGTTCATGAAATAACTAAAAATAAAACTACCATATGATCCAGTCATCCCACTACTGAATATTTATCCAAAGGAACTGAAATGAATACGTCAAAGCGATATCTGTACTCCTGTTTACTGTAGCACTATCCACAATAGCCAAGACTGGGAATCAACCAAAATGCCTAACAACAGATGAATGGATAAAGAAAATGTGGTATATCTACAAAATGGAATACTATTTAACCATAACAAAGGACGACATCCTGTCATTTGAGACAAAGTGGATAAACCTGAAGGACATTATGTTGAGTATGCCAGACACACTGAAAAATACTGCATGATCTCATTGATGAGGGATTTTTAAAAGTTGATCTCATTGAGATATAGAACAGTGATTAACAGAGAGCAGGGAGGGAAGGAGAGGAAGTTGGTCAATGAGTACAAAGCTACTATTTGATAAGAGGAATATGGTATCATATTGCACAGCAGGGTGACTATGGTTAAGAGTAAGGTATTTTATATTACAAAATAGCCAGAAGAAGTTTTTTAATATTCTTGCTACAAAGAAATGATAAATCCATGAGGTTATGGATATGCTAAGTACACTGATTTGAACATTACACAATGTATACATGTATTCAAATATCAAAAGGTACTTCATAAATATGTACAACTATGTCAATTGAAAATATAAATAAAATACTATTCAAGGGAAAAAATACATTTGAAGGTTTATTTTGTAAATTCAAGTTGTTTGTTGGTAATTCATGAATCAGTCATTTTATATTTGTATAATATTATTTTGTGAAAAAATTGGTTCCATCAA
>NW_016829221.1:83513-101167 GCF_001698545.2 Rhinopithecus bieti | reverse complement strand
TGCTAACAGAACAAAAATTCATATTGTTTCAGACTATATCCCTTCTATTCCAACCCTGGCTTGAAATAAACATTTTTTTACAGAAGGTGGTTATAAAATAGGTTATCAAAATTAAAAGATTGGAGATGTACCACTCATTAAAATATTCCACTTCCTTAAACAACCTACTGTGTATCTATTGTCCATGAACTCCACCTTGAAACTATTTATATTTTCAACCCATTCTACCACTTATGGTAAAGAGTTTTGTAAGTTTACTACCCACTGGTTAAAATAGAATTTCCTTTCATTTTGTCCTCCGAGTAATTATTTAAAGCCTCAGGGAGTGCCTCTTGGTTCTAGTATTTTGACTTTGGTAAATAAGAATGTATTGACCCTATTCATACAATTTTGATTTAAAAAGCTTTGACAATATCTTCTCTTAGGCTTCATTTTAAAAGTTCTCAAAAAAAAAAAAAATGTTTGTCCTAGTATGAAAGTTTTCTTCCCCAACATGTTCAGTCCTCTTTATAATTTACTGGATTATTCCCAACTAGGTTTTCTCTTTCAATTACACATGTAGAAATGCATTAGTTTTATGTAAGCAGTATGTTCTCCAGTTTTTAAAATATGTATCACATCAAGAATTCTCTTCCTATATTGTACCTACATTATATAGCACACTATTAGTCTGCTCTCTACTTCAAAATGTTTACGTGCCCAAGGCCTTAGTCTTAAAATCATTTCTCTTTGGTTTCTGTTTTCTCCCTTAGTAATTTCATTCGGTCCCATGCTCCTACACTACATCTTTATGCTAATAACTCTCAAATGTATATCTCCAAATTTAACTGCCCTCCTGAACTCCAGTTTTATGTAGCTATCTACCTATTTAACATCTACATATTAAAGACTAAATTTCATACACTTCACATCTTCACCAAAAAAAAAAGAATCCCTTTTATTCCCCTCCCTCTGTAACTTGCTCTGCCCTACCTATTTCCTTACTAGTAAGTGGCACCATGAGCCAACAAGTCAATCAAGTTAAAAACCCATAATTCATCTTTGATTCTTCTCTATCCCACATTCTTAAGCCAATACTACAGGCTAATGGTCCCCAATCTTTTCCACTGCATGGTAGACTGAAGGAAACAGGGGGTTGCTCAAGGCTGAAGGTAATGAACGTGAGAATTTGGCCTGCCCTGGGTCCTATCCTAAAGGCTGCGATGATCAGTATCATGGCATTTCATTAACCTGTTTTGTCACCAGTTGAGAAATTCTGTAGTAAGCTTTACATGCAAAACACAACTTAATCCCCTTTTCCATCTTAATTGAAATCACTCTAATAATCTCTCCATTTCAAGTATCTCAAGAAACTGAGGTCACTTGGGAACCACAAGTATCAGCGCTAAGTGGTTTCTTAGTGTGGTTGGGCACATTTACGAAAGGTATGTGGCTCCTGGCACTCTGATCCTTTCCAAGAAGCATCCAGGCTTAATTTTCTAGTAAGCCATCTAATTGCCTTTAACAAGTCCCCTTGTGCTTATACTAACTAGAATTATTTTTCTAACATAAGGTCTGAGATAAGAAGTCACTTACCCAAAGAGGCCTTTACTGACCACACAAATCAAAGTATAAACTCAACTTAATCCAATCCATATCCATGATTTATTTTATTTATAGAACTGATCATTACTTTATATTTTCTAATTTATGTGCTCAGTGTCTATCTCTCACCAACTAGCTTCACAAAAATAACCATCTCTTCTGCTGTGTTTATCATTTCATTCCCAGTGCCTAGAATAGTTCTCTATGAATCCTTGTTAAAAAAATTTATAATAATCATTATTGGCATTTTGAGTATAGACACACATGCAACCATCTTTTGAAAACACTACCCAGAGTCACAAGGATCCTTTTCCAAAACTGCAAAAGCATCACTGTATCTTTGTAGTTAAGAGCATATGCTTTGACAGGAACGTGCTTGGGTTCACATACTGCTTATAAAATTTAAGACCTGTGTGACCTTGGGCAAATTACCTAATGTCGCTGAGCTTCAGTCTGCCCATCTTTATAGGATTGTCAGGCAGATTATATGCGTTAATATAAGTAAGTTTCTTAAATTAAGGCCTGGAACATTTAACATATATTAGTTTTAATGTGTTTTGTTAAACCCATAGTACAGACAATTAACAACTATTGATTGGTCCCTATCTCTCCATCAGAGGTGCATGGGAAGATGTAAAGACTCTTTTTACCCTTCAGGAACTAATAGCATAGATATGCATACAAGATATACATTTTGAAAGGAAATCTGTAATGAAAGTAAGAAAGATAGAAATAAAGGAAGGCAAAAGAAGGGGAGGGAGGAAACAAGAGAGGGAAATAAAGAAAAATATAAATGATAAGGATCTAGTAAATATTTTTGCTACTTAAAAGTAGCAGTTTGAGTTGAAAGTAGTCAGGTTTATTTAAAAAGGTTAGCAAATGCTCAGACTTGAAGACTTGATAGGATTCACACAATTACAGGGCAAGATATTGTAGAGGCCATGAGACCAAGTGAATAGTATAGGGATTTCAGAAAATTAAACCAGTTTGTATGAAATAAAGGATTTGATTAATTAACTTGATATAATCATTTCACAACAAATACATATATCAAAACATTATGTTGTACACCATTAAATAAATAAATAAATAAATAAATAAATAAGCAAACAAATGGTTTGAGCAGGAAAAGAATCGGTGATGGAGAAGACTAGAAACATTTTGCAGTATACGGAATCACAAAGGAGTTTGTATTCTCATACTTATCCCCATGGATGATGATAAACTACTCGATTATAAAGTGAGTCAGGATTAGGTAGTAGAGGTCCAATCGGAGCATTTCTGTAATCCAGATACTGTGCAAACTATATACTTGGTTGTTCTCAATTCAACCCTAGGAGACAGACACTGTTATTCACGGAGAAGTGAATAAGAAGAAAGGTCTTGTAACTAGTAAGACATAGGGCTTAGCTCTGTCTGTATGACTTCAAACAAATGTTTTCCATAGTATTGTAAAAATTCTGTTTTGGAAAAGTCATTTTAAAGATTATGTGCTGGATTATTTCAAAAGAGAGACCTTAGATAAATGGAAGTAATAAGGATACAATTGTAAGATTTTAAAATAGGAAGTGATAAGTGCTTATACTATGTTAGTATCAATAGGCACCAAAGTATAGTGGGAAGAGAACAAAATTGGGCATACAGAATCATAAATTCCACTTTGAAAATAGATGACCATTAGAGGTTATTTGAAATTCACCATTTAATTCCTTGGACTGAGAAAAGAAGGACAAATTGAGTGATATTTTGAAAGTTAAATTAAGGATAAGGAAGAATCATATGTAATCAATTATGATTCTTCATTAAGTGCATTCTTTTTAGGAATAATATTTTACAGATTACAATATTCTTTGATGTATATAATTACATTTGGTTCATACCAAAGCCCCAAGGTGTAGAGATTACTATATCCATTTTATAAGAAGATGAATTGAGGTTCCTAAAGATTGAGTAATGACTGAAGACATACTAAACCTCAAGTCTTTTGACACTGGTACGTTCTTTGCACTCTTCAAGTTGTCACTGTCACTTAACAAATCATGCTGGTCTTACCATGTGTTATAGAATCCAGTGATTTGGCATCTACAGAAGTGAAATTATTTAACTGAACACAGTCGGTCTCCTTAAGTGCCTGTTGAATACTTATATGATTAATCCACTCTTTCTTGCAATAGCAGCCATTTGAAATATGCACTTTATACTTACTGGCAAAAAATGTAAAACATTTCTCTTGTTCTTCTCCAAAAAAGACTCAGATTGACTCCAGTAATTAAATCTAGAGCATCCATTGTATTTTCTACTATATAATGGAATCCCTTTGCTTTGACTACTTAAAAATAAAAGTTTAAGGTGGAAATACAAATGTCTTCCAATGAAGACTATGGGAAATGAAAATAGGAAAATACATTTTCATATTTGTATTCCTATTATCAATTACAATGTCTAACACATGCAGGTACTCAAAATCCATTGATTTTGTTGAACTGCAGATATACTGTCTCCTTATTTGCCAAGAGCTTGCACTAAACATAATTATTTTTAGTCTTTGGTTGCCGTCTTGTCTGGCATTAGCTTGGATAAGTCACTTAATGGATTTCAGTGCCCTTTACTGGTATTTTAATTTGTTTGGTCCATAAATCTTAGTTTGACCATTTTCGACTAGTTGTAGGCTACCTTCCTCTGACAGGTATAGTCAGAAGGCATAGTCATTTCCCATACGGCAAAATTTTACTCTCAGATCATGTCCCATTGAGACGTTCTGCCAGTCTCTGTGCAGAGAACTAAAATTTCCCATTACTAACATCCAAATTAATTGTTCGCTTACACCAATTTAATTTCCGTCTGAAATTGATCAGGTAGACTAAAGAATACCACTAGTCTGAAACAAAAAATATAAATCCCCTGCTTAAGTAGTAAAAATATAAATTCAGAACTATGAATGTCACAAAGAACAGAATCAAACCTTAACTAAAGGGAAATTATGAAATAGGTATTTGGAGCAAAATAGCTTGTTAATTCAAGAACTATGTTATAAAATTATTCATGCTGATAATAACACTAATAGATGCAGAATACTTATAGCGCAGGGTGCAAAACAAAGAATCTATTTGCTGACTAAGGTGAGGTGAAGATCTCAGGAGATTAGGATTTGATTGTGCCCTATTTTGTATCAAAAGTTATAAATTCCCTCTTCGTTGCTTGCTTTCTCACATTCAACAAAATGAGATAAGGAATCTCTTGGAAAATGTTTTAATATAGTCTGTTTGTCCATCTAAAATATTGGCATGTACTTCAAGGTTTGTGAAGCATGTTTAGAAAATTACTTGAAGGTCTATAAACAGAGTAAACAGACATCCTACAGAATGGGAGAAAACATTTGTAAACTATCCATCTGACAAAGGTCTAATATCCAGAATCTATAAGGAATTTAAACAAATCAACAAGCAAAAATCAAACAACCTCAGTGAAAAATGGGCAAAGGATATGAACAGACACTTCTCAAAAAAAGACATACTTATGGCCAACAAGCATATGAAAAAATGCTCAACATCACTAACCATTAGAGAAATGCAAATCCAAACTACAATCAAATAACATCTCACACCCATCAGAATGACTATTACTAAAAAGTCAAAAAATAACAGATATTGTCGAGGACGCGGAGAAAAGAGAATGCTTAACTGGGATAGGCATGTAAAAAAGTTCAGCCACTGTGAAAAGCTGTTTGGTGATTTCTCAAAAAAACTCAGAGCTACCATTCAGCCCAGCAATCCCATTACTGTGTATGTATCCAAAAGAAAACACATTGTTCTACCAAACGATGGTACGTAGTCCATCATTGTGGACGACAGACCAATGTGTGCAAACACACATGCACTCATAAGTTAATTGCAATACTATTTACAACAGTAAAGACATGGAATCAATCTAGATGTCCATCAGTGCTGGACTGGATAAAGAAAAGATGGTACATATACACCATGAAATGCTACACAGCCATAAAAAGATTGAAATCAAATCCTTGTAGCAACATGGATGCAGCTGGAGGCAATGATCCTAAGCAAATTAACACAGCAACAGTAAACCAAATATTACACATGTTCTTATAACTGGGAGCTAAACATTGAGTACACATGGACACAATAGACACTGGGGCCTAGTTGAGGGTGGAAGGTGAGGATTGAAAAACTACCTATAGGGTAATAAGCTCACTACCTGGGTGACAAATCATTTGTACACCAAAATCCAGCAACACGCAATTTACCCACATAACAAACCTGCACGTGTACCCCCTGAACCTACAAGTTGGAAGGAAAAAATATAAATTTATGACATTATATGGTTAAAAAATTACTTGAAGGAACAAAATATGGCTCATATCAGAGATATTAATGGTTTATAAATGTTGCCTATCATTGAAAGTTTCAGATATACGCAAAGTCAAACCCTATCCCCAATCCTTCTGCTAATTCTAACTTCTGCTCATTGTCCTTCCTCATTCTCCTTAAAATTAGTTTCTTTGTCTAAAGCAGCTTAGTTTAAATTCAGTGGTGGAGGCAGCAGCTTTCTTCTTCTTCTCTTCAGTGACATAAGGCTGTTGACAATTTCCAAACCTAACTCTCTCTTCCTTCACAACTATTATCCTGGGTTTACTGGATTTATGATTTCTACTGGGACAGATGTCTTAGTATTTTTTGAACCAGGTAAGATTTCTACAATATTAATGAGTATGCTGTTGAAGTGTTCTGTGTCACACATTGATTTAATCAAACATTATTGAGCACCAACTTTTTATGCCATAAACTATAAGGAGCACTGGGAATAAAAAAAAGACACTGTCCCCATCTTGGGAGTTCAATGTCTAGGGGATATAAGAAAATTAATAATTAAAATATAGCATAATAATTGCTAAACTATCATATGGAAGCAAAGAGGATAGGCAAAGAGAAGCTTCTATTTAGTCTGGGCAAAGAAGGAGGGGAAATCATAAAACCTTGGAAAGGAGATGAAGCGTGGATGAAAACTAGAAAGAGAGATAGCATATGGCCAGGGAAAAGAGAAGATATAAGCATTCCTGGCAGAGGAAGCACTATTGAAAGCCTCAGCTGATAGAAAGTGTAAGGTACCTACAATAAATACTCAAATTTTCTAATGCCCAGAGTGTACACTGATTTCATGGAGGCAGACTGCCTGAATTCAAATCCTGTCTCTTCTACTCTATTAGCCATGGAATTGGAGTCCAGGTACTTAGTCTCTCTGCGCCTTGATAGCCTAGTCTAGATTAATAAACAGTATCTTCCTCGTATGGTTAAGTATTAAATGAGTTAATGGATGCAACGTGCTGGGAATAGTGCCTGGGAAATAACAAGCATTAAATATGTGTTAGCTGTTATTGCTGGTACAGGGTGTAAAGACAACGAGATCATTGCCTTCATGAAGCTTCATACTACTGAGACAGACAGACATCAAAAGAGTAAAGCAAAATATGTAATTTCTAATTGTGGTAAGGAGGAAAATTACAGCATGATAATGATGAAAAATATAGACTCGGTGTCACCTGCTTTAGACAGAATGGTCAGGAAAGGAAGGTCTTTCAGTGAAGATGGCATTCAAATAGGAATTTAAAAGATTAAAAGAAAACTGTCATTGGAAGACGTGGGAAAAGAACATTCAAGGTAGATGGAACTACAAGTATCAAGACCCAGAAGAGGAATGACGTGTAGGTATCTCGGAGACATCATATTATGAAGGGCCTCGAACACCATTTAAGACCTTTGTCTTTAAATGGAGTGTCACCAAAGTGTGTTAAGTTGAGAATACAAGATGGGACATGCATTATGGAAAGATCACTTAGAGAGCCAAGTAAAAGATGAGTTGGAGAAAATAATTAGGATGCTAATTAGAAAAGACTAACACTCCTGGTCAGAAATGAGAACCATTACCTAGGAATGACACAACCTTACATGGAAGGACAGTCACAAACAGATGTCATCTGCTGCCTCCTACCATCAAGCAGATTTTTGTTTAATTCTTGGCTCCAAAGCCCTTAAAAAGCACTCCCAACATCATAATCTTTCTAACTCCATCTTGCACTAACCTCCCTCTTTCTCACTCTACTGCAGCCTCGCAGGCCTTCTTGGTGTTCCTTGAACCAGTATGGTGCCTGCCTTATGGTCTTTGCACTTGCATTTTTCTAGATCTAATACACACATAACTCACCCCTCACCTTTTTCAGGATTTGGTTGAAATAACTGCTTCTCAGCGAGGTCTTCTTTTGTCACCCTAGAGAACTCCAACATCTTCTATCCAGACACCACAAAACTCTCCCCCAGTTTTAATTTTTGTCCCGAGTGCTTATCATCCACTGATCTATTACAATCATCACCTACTTCACATAAGATACGTGAGGTCAGGGACTTACTTTTGTTCTCTGCTATATCACCAAAATCAATACGTGGCCCATAATAAGAATTTAGTAAATATTTGTCAGCTAAGAAAAGTCACGTTAACAAGAAGTAGATTTCTAAAACTGGACTGCTTGGGCCAAATTTTTCTGTCCTGTAGGACAATTCTAATTCCCATAAACTAGTTTTTAATAATGTTCTAAGTTTTTTTTTTTTTTAAGACAGATTGGATATTTGGAAGAGTTATATATTTGGAAACATATAATGTAAAGAAATGATGTATATAATAGTGATTTTCTGGCTGCAAATTGCTATTCACTATACCTGTGTACTTTTGCTTTAGCAATTATCTGAATGGATAATTATTTCCTTTGTTTTTTCCCCTTTTTTCTTCCCTCCCTCCCTGCCTCTTTCCTTCCTTCCTTCTTTTCTACATTATATATATTTTTTATTTTCTCACACTTACACTTGAATGTGAACAGTATGAAGCCTAGGACATTGGCTGCCTCATTCAACTTGTGTCACCAATGACTAGCAGAATGCTTAGCACTGAAGAGGCATTTGATACAGTTTTGTTGGATGAATTGTTTCGTAATGGAAGAGTTGTTCATCCAAGTTTAATATTCCATATTTGTTGTATCTTTAAGACGTAAAAAAAAAGACATACTAAAAAGGAAATAACATAAATCATGTAAAATCTCTATATTAAAATTGTAAAACTTTAAAACATTGGAATATAAACCTTATTGTAAGAAATCAAGTGTGTTCATTATGACTTTTGTATTGTTTGCTCTCTTAATACTTAGAGAAATGAAAGGACTTCAGAAGTATTCAGGGCTGGCAGAGCACGGAGGCTCACGCCTGTAATCCCAATACTTTGGGAGGCTGAGGCTGGCGGATCACTTGAAATCAGGAGTTCAAGACCAGCCTGGCCAACATGATGAAACCCCATCTCTACTAAAAATACAAAAAATAAGCTGGGCATGCTGGCGGGCACCTGTAATCCAAGCTACTCGGGCAGCTGAGGCAGGAGAATCACTTAAGTCTGGGAGGCAGAGGTTGCAGTGAGCCGAGATCGCACCACTGTCCTCCAGCCTGTGCAACAGAGTCAGACTCTGTCAAAAGGAAAGGAAAAGAAGGGGAAGGGGAAGGGAAGAAGGGAAAGGAAGAGAAAAGAAAAGATTCAGGGCTTAGCAGTCCCTCCAAGTCTCCTCAATTTCTCCAAACACTCAAGTCTCCTAAGCTGTTCGTAACACTCATTTTTCATAACATTCAAAGAAGTTAATGGAATGAAAGAATCCATGACATTTTGTAAAAACAGAGTTAAGAAAATCTACTGTTGCATATATAACACAAGACAGTAAACATGCAACTCACTCGTGAAGGAAAAAAAAATAGTGAAAACCAAAATAAAAATACTCTCTCAAATCTATGAAACAAAATACAACCTGCAGTGTCCTGGTGTTAATATATCAAGCTTATTTTGCCTACTTTTTTATGTAGCACATGGTTTGTACTCCTGGGATACTGAATAATTGCACACGCTGCCTTAGTAGCAATGTTTGCCATTAAGAACAATGGGGAGAGTTAAAGGTCTGTCATTACCACTGACTTTATTTGGCTTTGTATGTTTAATGTGCATATATTCATGCAGTTGTAGGAAATTAACTGTATACATTAACAGAGAGATAAGTTTTGTAAGGCAAGAGAGAACCTTTTCATGAATATCATCTGTGAGCCATCTTTTTTTTTTTTTTTTTTTTTTTGAGACAGTCTCACATTATTGCCTGGGCTGGAGTACAATGGCACAATCTCGGCTCACTGCAACCTCTGCCTCCTGGGTTCAAGCAATTCTCCTGCCTCAGCCTCCCGAGTAGCTGGGATTACAGGCGCCCGCCACCACACCTAATTTTTTGTATTTTTTAGTAGAGACGGGGTTTCCCTATGTTGGCCAGGCTGGTCTCGAACTCCCGACCTTATGATCTGCCCACCTCGGTCTCCCAAAGTGCTGAGATTACAGGCGTGAGCCACCGCGGCTGGCCAATGAGGCATCATTTTAAGAACAAGGGATGTAACATTCTAATCGACCATCACTTCTTTCCAGTTGATCATTTGATTTTGATTATCAGAATACTTAAATTGTTTTATTCATTATTATATCTTGAATTTAACAAAAAGCATAAAAGACATATTTTTTATGAATAATCAATAGGTAATATTTATAAAATCCAAAAAATATGGCTTGATATTCCACATTCCTTACCCATAAAGGAAGGAAATACGAAAGGGAAAATCTTTAAATCATTAATACTAAAAAATGTCTTTTGAAGATAGGTTTTATATTAGTTTTTTTGGGCAACTTTATCTTGTTTTAAGCAATTTATCCCTTAAGATTCTAATTTCTTTAATTATTTTATCTTTTAGAAACAGAGTCTTGTTCTCTTGCTGTCCAGTTTTATGGAATTCAGTGGCATGATCATAGCTCAACAGCCTCGAATCCTTGGGCTCAAGCAATTTTCCTGTGTCAGCCTCCCAAGTAGCTAGGACTACAGGTTGTGTGTCACCACACCCCAGCTAATTGTTTTTTTTAGACATGGGGGTCTTACTATGTCGCCCAGGCCCGGGCTTGAACTCTGGGGCCTCAAGCAATACTCCCACCTTCGCCTCCCAAAGCTCTGAGATTACAAGGTATGAGCCACTGCTCCCAGGTTACCACTAAGATTCTGAGGAATCTTCCTGGAAATATTATTTTTAAATTTTTTTCTGAAAAATTAACTTCTATAGATTGGAGTATTGGAGTGTGAACATGTACACTGCATTACCAGAAAGCATAGTATGCGATTTCTGCCATTCAAGACTTGGCAAGGTAGTTGAAGAGACAAAACCTATTTTTAAGAGTTTTTTTTTTTTTAATACTCTATAGATTGGAGTGTGAACATGTACATTGCTTTACCGGAAGGCATATTATGCTGATTTCTGCCCTTCAAGACTTGGCAAGATAGTTGAAGAGACGAAACCATGAAACTTAATATAATATGTATTGGCTAAATTGTATAGTAAGAAAAATAAGTGCTACACCAATTCTAAGGAACTGGAAATCACAGTTGGCAAGAATGTCCAAAGAAGAAAAACTTCGTAGGTGGTACAGAACTTGATAGAGAAGAAAAACTTCATAAGTGGTACAGAACTTGATAAAGAAGTAATGTTTCATAAGATTAAGGAAACACATTCCAGATATGGAGAGCAACACTGGATGCCACAGTAAGTAATTTCACGTTGAGCTTGCCTGTTGTATTAGCAAATGAAAGCAGCAGATGATGTTCACTGCCTATTTCATGTAGGTATTTTCTGTAACATCTGCATTTGTGGAAAACCCTTTTCAACATAATATTTGTAGGGAAGAGGAAAAACCAACAGAATACTCATTCACTCATTCATTTGACATGTATTTATTGAGTGCCTACAAAATAATAGGTACTGATCCAACCAGTAAATGAAAAATGTTCCCTGCCCATATGGAGCTTACTTTCTAGTAGAAGACTGATAAATAATAGGCATAACAAATAAGTAAATTGTACATGATGTTGAAACATATACTAAACTCTAGAGGAGGGTAGGAGAAATGGGAAATTCCAGAGGTGGTAGTCAGGAGTTAGAGAGTTGCAGTTTTAAAACTAGAGGAAGAGCCACATTAAAAAAAAAAAAAAAATTACACTTTGGTAAAGACCTAAAATAAGTAAAGGAATTGTGGGATTATATATAGGAAAATGGTTTTAGGCAGAGGAAACAGCAAATGCAAATCCCTAAGGTAGGCACATGTCTAGCATGTTTCAGAAAGAGTGAGGTGTCACTGTGGCTAGACTAACACAAATGACAGGGAAAACAGGAGTAGATGACATAAGAAGAAACAATGGGGGCCACTATATAAATCCATGGAAGCCATTATAAACACTTTTGATTTATAATGAATGAATTGTAGATTCACTGCAGGGTTTCAAGGTGAGGACTGACAGGATTTTACTGACATCTGACTTCTGTGTTGAGAGTAGATTTGAAGAGGGGAAGAACAGAAGCAGGCAGACCAGATGTCATTACAAAAATTCAGGAGAGAAATGATAGTGACTTAAAGTAGGGTGGTAGCAGCAGAGGTGGTAAAAAATGGTCACCATCTGGATCTCTTGTGAAGGTCAAGCCAACAGAAAGTGAGAACTGTTTGATGTGAAGTATAACAAAATGGGAGGAGTGAAGGATGACTCAAAGATATTTGTTCTAAATAACTAGACACATGGAACTATAGCAACTGATATGGGAACGGGTGTTGGTGGAACCAGTTCTGAGGAGAATATTGGCTCTATAACTTTTGGACATATTAAATTTTAAGTGTCTATGAGTGCTTTCAGTGAAAATCTTGAGTAAGGAGTTAGATGCATGAATCTGGAATTTGGGAGAGGAGTTGGAAACAGAAAATAAATTAGTCAAAATTGTCAACAATCAAATGATATTTAAAACCACAGTACTGGGTGAAATGACTAAGGAAGTGAATTGAGAAGAGGACCAAGGAATGAGACTGGCTTATTCCATCATCTTGAGAAGTCTACAAGAGTTGACAAAATCAGAAAGAAGGCTGAGAAAGAGCAACGAAGTCTGGAGGTATACCAAGAGTCAATTCTGAAAGACAAGTGAAGACAGTACATCACCAAAGAAGTAGGTGATAAATTGTTGCTGATAGGTCAACTATCTGCCTTAAGGATTGAGAATTGGGTCTGATTCAGCAATGTGGAGGACATTTGGGACCTTGGCAGGAATAGTTTAGTTGGAGTGGTGGCTCCAAAACCCAGACTGGATGAGGTCTAAGAGAAATGAGAGAAGAGCAAGCACAGGCAACTCTTCCAAGTTCTACTATAAAGGGGAGAAAAGAAATGGCAGGAGGAGCTGGGGGATGGTATACAAAAATATTGTTAAGATTACTATTAAAATTAGGATTGGATTAATAGTATATTACTATTTTAGAAGTATTTCAGAATACATATAATTGCTGTTAACATTGCTCATAATCATCACACACATTTGATAAGCATTTTCTGTTTCTGTTACTGTCCTAAGTATATATTTGTGTGACTATGTGTGTGCACCTGTATATATTATATACACACACACACACACCTGTATAATAAATTGCTACAACCACTCTATGAAATAGGCACTACTATTAGCCCATTATACAGGTGAGAGAACTGACACATAAACATTAAGATCCAATATCCTCACATAGGTAGAAAATTATAGAGTTAGGAATTAATCCAGGTAATTTGCCTCCAGAATTTTTGTGTTTAACACTATACCATCCTGCTGTATTATGAAACAAATTATTAATTACTATTGTTATTTAAGACAGAGTCTCACTTTGTTGCCAGGCTGGAGTGCAGTGGCGCAAACTCGGCTCACTGCAACCTCTGCCTCCCAGGTTCAAGCAATTTTCCTTCCTCAACCTCCCAAGTAGTTGGGACTACAGGTGGGTGCCACCACGCCCAACTAATTTTTGTATTTTTAGTAGAGATGGGGTTTTACCATGTTGGCCAGGATGGTCTTTATCTCTTGACCTCGGCCTCCCAAAGTGCTGAGATGAAACAAATTATTAATCCAAATGAGGTAGCAGAAAGAATGCTTAAACTACTTAGGATATCAAACTATTTCAATTACCTGAATTAATCATGTTTTTATGAAATCCCTTTCATATTCATTATTCTTATCTTTTAAAAAGCCCTCGAAGAAATATGACAAAGGAGTTCACACAGTATAAAAGGTTAACTTGATCCTATTTATATATGTACAAGAAGTAAAATTCCAACTCTTTGAGAACGTTCATACATTTCGAATGTTATCCCACTGAAGTAGTCTAAATGAAGTAATACTACACAACATAACGCAAACTAAAATTTGATGTATGATGAACAACTCTGCTAAAAAAAATGTTTAAAAATATTTAAGGAGGAAAGGTTATTGCACATGACTACTTAATTTAACGATCTCATAATTTGGTATAATCACAACTTCTTGTTTAGTCAAAACAACTTCCTCTCAGACAAATGTAACCTACTCTCAGGCCTCTTGACCTACTTCCCCTCTAGTCCGAAGTCTGGCTGTTGAAAAGATCTTTTTCTAAGTAGGTCATCCTCTGCCTTAAACCTCTTAACCAGACTTGCCTTTTTTCCTGCCTCAGACTCCAGCTCCTTATGATTATCTTCAGGACCCTGGTTACCTCATCCCTGCCTGTAGCGTTGCTTTGATTCTTGCCCCAGTTTTCTGGGCTTAACTTCTAAATAGTGCCTTTATCACTTTCCTCCACTCTGGTCTCATGCTGCCCCTGTGCCTCGTTCAACAATTTCCTTTGACATCTTTCTTTAAAAAACTCTATTTTCTTTGACACCTTTCTTGAAAAATCTTTTCATTAGGACAGTTGTCCGGGGTTAGGAGGTAGGGGAGAAAGAAGGGAGGAAAAAAACATAGGCAGGGAATAGTCAGAAAAAGGACAAAGACTCCGTAGTATTCCGATCTTCTCAATTCCCCACTTAGCAGCCACCTCTCACTCTCTTGATCTAGGACTTTGCCTGTCTCTCCCTCAGCCAGTGACCTTTCACGCACTGATATCAAATGAATACGCCATAATCTGGCTTTTGCCCACCATTCAGCTTCATCACATCATCTCGGCTTTTTAACCCATCATTCAAAGTATTACAAGTTCTTCAAAAGAGAAGAAATGTCATAGCACAATAGAAACGCCCTTCTTTTTTGTCCTTCCAGATTTCACCATCAAAGTGGGGAGAAGTTATCATGGCAACAAAAGCAGACTTTGCTGACAGCAAAGGAATGGAAAAAATACTAGCTAGCAAATCAGCATTTGTCCTTTTTAACAAAGCCATATAATTTACCACACCCAGGTCCTACCACACAGTTCAGTGAAAACATTTCAAGCATAAAGTAAAACATCAGCATGCTTCCCTTAGGATCGTTTTTCTTTTTTATAAAGATGAACAAAGAAAAAAATGAAAAAAAGGACAAATGAATGTGACAAATATTCTTTTAAAGAGTCTGTTTTGACATTAGTACTGTATAAAATTACAAGCTTTAAGAGTGGTGGATTCCTAATTTTGGAGGCCTCTTAATACAGGGATATCTATAATTACATCAGACACCTACTCAGTTATCACTAATACACCAATTAACTTTCTAGGAGTGAGCATTCTTAATCTGGTCACCTCTACTGTTGTCATTTTGCCACCCTTAAAGTGATCTCAGTGGCCCTAAGATCAATTATACTTAAACCAGTGCGTAGAGCCTGGGCACATTCATTAATTAGACGTCAAATTTGCACTTCTGTAATTGAGACTAATTTTTGTTTGGTTTAAGTAAATTGTTAGGCATTCATGAACGCTATTGGGTCATAGCATTTGAATGCACATGGTTTCAAAGTCATGTATATGTTAAAACTCAGGGTCTAGGATTTCACAGCAGAAAAACTTTTCTGAACTGGCACCTATAAATAAATCTTAGAGTCTTGCTCAAGTTATGCATGAATACCAAATAATGAAAATTAGGGCATGGCTTAATATTCTTAGCGTGTTCAACAAGTATAAATCATTATCGAGAAACTGGAAAATATCATTAGTTTTTTTTATTGTTCATTTTACTTATGAGTAGCTTTTTCAGTAACACATTTATTGATAAATACGTTCATTCTATGTTAGATAATTTTGTAGAAAACATATGGCCCAAGTTCTATTTAGTCGTATTTTCTGAAGTGTTCCTCTGAATACATAACTGACCATATCTCTTTATATTATTTATAAAAGGAAAGAAATAATTATTTAACAATGAAACAGTTTTCTATAGCCTTTCTACTAATATACAATGCTCACGTGTAAAAAAACCATATCAAAGATAAGGTCATCTGCAATTTTTCGAGACAATATGTGCTGGTTTAGTTAGCAGGGGAATTTCTATCAATAAAAGTTGTCATTGTTTCCTTCACATTAAAGTTCTCCAAGGGAATAGGGCTGAGAGAGCAATACACACTTCGCAAATGGATAAGCTTTCTGAGCAGTTTTACTATTTTCTACAAGTGTCGTAATAATTATAAAACTATTTTTAATGACAATTGAAATAAATGAGGAAAACCACCTATTGGAAACTATCATAATTTCAAGTCATAATTATTAATTTTTAAGATAAATATTAAATCAAATAAAATACTGCTTAAGAATAAAAGTTTGCCACTGGATTTGACCTATATTAAAATACCACACTGCGTCATATATATTTAAAATTAATCTATTTCACAATGACTAAGAATTTATTCGCACAAGGATATAGAACGTTACTTCAACTTTTTATCTTTGCTTTTCAAACTGTAATTTAAAAAATATATATATAGTCCATAAAGTTTTAGACCAAATATACTCAGGTAGATCATTAAAAATATGAAGTGTTAAGACTGGCAACTACTCCAGTCAGAACTTGGCTTTCATGTGTCTGACCCAAACGACCTATCCTCTTGCACATTATGTAATCACAACCTGAAATGATCATTCATGTGCTAAATTTAGGCTTTCATATATCAACTGAAGAATAAATATTTCAAGCTATGACTTACAAGCCCCACTTACACACATAGAATTCCATTGCTAGTATTACCATTTTTACATGGAAAATGGTAATGTCCAATTACTTGAACTTTTTATCTCAGTGATTTGCAAACTGTGCCATACTGAACCATGGAATTGCCTCTCGAAATGGATGAAAATCTCAGTTAGTGTCTCCAAAACCTTTCAACCAGACTGTCTTCCTCTTCATCTGTGCTTACTGTGATTCTGGTGAAGACTGTCTTTAAGCTAATGATTCCACTGCTAAAGGAAAAAGAAAAGACAAGACAAGACAGGAAAAGTAAAGGAAGCAAAAAAGAAGAGAAGAGGGTGGGAGAAGGGAGGAAGGAAGCATGAAAGGGAGGAAGGAAGGAAGAGAGGCAGCAAGGGGAGGAAAAAGGGAGGAAAGGAAAGTAGGGAAAGAGGAAGAGAAAAAAAGAGAAGAAAAAAGGAATAAAGAAAGTAAGGGAGAGAGGGTGTATAAGGAAGTCACTGGTTTATGTGTGTTGTCCTTACTATTTCATGAAGTTAATAAGAACATGGAAAGTACACCTGCAAAAGATGGTATGTCTTTTAAATTTAATACCATTCAGTCACTATTGATTATTTATCAAAATCCAACTAGGTGCCAGGTACTGTGATAGGCTCAGATGAAATAATTTGACCTGCCACATCCTTGACTTTTATAAAGCAGTCATAAATTTATTATCAATATCAGATAACAGCTATCAAAATTAGAGAATCTTGTTCATCCTCCAGCAGGATTTTGAAAGCAGCATTGACTAATGGGGGACTTGTACACATGCATTTGTTGTGGCCATTTCTACCTAGGTCAAATTCACAGCAGTCTATAGTAAGCCAGGCATTATTGATGCCAAATCTAAAAAAAAAAAAAATTGTAATTATTTATATAAACAAAACTTGGTTATATAAACAAATTCTTATCACCTCTGGTTACCTTTATCCATACTACTTCCCACTGTAATCATTCATTTTCCTGTCTTCTACAGTGTCGCCGCCGCCGCCC
>NW_016829221.1:71449-82735 GCF_001698545.2 Rhinopithecus bieti | reverse complement strand
GTGCGCCACCACACCCAGCTAATATTTGTATTTTTAGTAGAGATGGGGTTTCACCACGTTGACCAGGATGGTCTCGATCTCCTGAACTCATGATCTGCCTGCCTCGGCCTCCCAAAGTGCTGGGATTACAGGTCTGAGCCACCGCGCCTGGCCTCATCCCTATCTTCTAACCTGAAAAAATAAGTCATCATCTAAATTTTGGATGAGCTCAGTTAGCTTCCCATTTTCAGGTAATTTTCTATAATATCTTTAATTGGACAACTATATCTGGAATGTTAGAGTATTTCCAGTCCTCATTGTTAGGTAAAGCTTCTTTGAACTTAGCTTCTTGGCATTAGACATATACTCTGCTTATGGAGCATTTACTATTAAGATCCATTTATCTTTAATAATTCATCATAAATCAGTATTTCTGGTTCAAAGTAATTTGTGTTGTTTCTATGCTTTCCTTTGGATACTTTTATGCTCCTCTATATTTCATAATAGCATATATAACCTAATTTAATGAACTCTTCAAACAGATTAACTATGCTCCCTTCATGCACTAATTCTGGAGTCCTACCTAGAAAAGCTATTAAATTTGTACTTAACTGGCACTCCCTTGGCTATTACATAATAATATTGGAATCAAACTTTTCCCAATGGAAATTTTATACATATAATTTTTTAACATAAATGTGACCCTTAAAAGCATTTTGGTCAGTCTGGGAGCTTATTTGCTAACCGCAAAATAAAAGTCAGTCATTTTAAATTTGCACAAATTAAAGTTTAAAATGATATATTTATAGTCATAGTAGTATGCAAAATGTTTGAGATAAGCAAATGGTAATACAGAGTAAGGTAGCTAGAATGGGCTGTAAAGTTCCCTTTAAGTTTAAAATAATTTTTAAAGTGAAAAAGAAATACAACTTGAAACATTTTCTTTAAGTAAAAAGATTTTTAGAGCAGCAAATATTCAAATATTTATAACAGCTACAATATCTACAAGAAAGTAAATATAAAATACTATGGAAGAACATGACTCCAGAGGATTTGAATGAGTTTCCTACTTGACTTCTTTGCAACTCAGTTTCTTCATCTATATAATGAGTTTATATTCATTATAAAAAAGTATTCTGCATTGCAATGCAGGAAGTTCCCAATAAATGTCTGTTATTACCATATTTTTGAAAAATAAACATTAGTAAAGATGCTGTGTTTATGTTTTTCTGCAAATATTACAGAATATTGTTTGCTAAGTCTCCATCATGTGCTTTGAGGTTTGAGGGTCTTTCTTAAGTTTTTAGAATAAAGAAACGTCTTGGAGTTTCCCTTTCCTGGAAGATAGAATGATCTTTCCTCCTAAGAAATAATTTTTTTTCATTGGAAACAGTTTGAAATTTCAAAATGAGAAGGCTACATCTCTCGGCTGTATGTTGAGCTGTTTGTGGGTGAGTAGTGGTTATCTGCAGAGAATAAATTCCTCTCTCTTGCTGAATAAAGGTACTGCCAGAACAAATGTATAAGACTTTGGATATCAATTCTACATTATCTCTTGTAATTTCAAAATGGTTTCATTAACTGTTGAAAACATCATCTGTCTGCTCATTTTGAAAGGAAAGCACCTTTGAATAGTTAAGATTTGATTTGTGGGCATTTATACATAGAATAATATTCAACAATAATCGTACAGTGTTATCTGAATTTATGAAAATGTAATTCTTACATAATAGGAAATCCATCATCATGATCTCATACACACTCTAATGAAAATTATTTTATTAAGAGATTGGGGTAAATGAAGAAAGTTTATCATTGGTCCCATATAAAATCCATAAAAGAATAAAATTGAAGATATAAGTCTTCTGGTTACATGACTACTATGTTCACAAAGGAGCTGAGCCAGATGCATCTGCAATTAGATTCCTTTGTTTTTGCAATATGTCTAAATGAAGAAGCAGTGCAATATAGTGTTTAAGCATGTAGGCACTAGAGCTCTGGGGTCAAATCACACTCTTTCATTTACCAATTTTAAAAGCTTGATCAAACTGCTTATTATTTTCTCTATACCTCAGCTTCCTCATCTATACACTAGGGGAAATAATGACATTTACTTCATAGGAACACTATGAGGATGATATAAGTGAATTAATAACTGTAGAGTGAATTGAATAGTGCCTGGGTGTGGTAGCACTCAGTAAGTATCATCTTTTATCTGCCAAGTAATAAAATTTCATAAATAATGTTTAAATTTCAATTTATGGTATTCCTTGTAAGGGAGTTTTATAATAGGTTTTCCTTTAAGTTTTAATTCTACCACAATCCCCACACAATACCCACTACAAAATATTGGCTGAATGAATGAAGGCCATCACCAAAGGACGGTATGCTTGAATCTTAGTCATTACAGTTTCCAACCAAAGCAAATGAGCTGTATTAACACTTGTGTGCAGTGTTGTTAATAATCAAGTAGTGTGTGTTATTAAGTAGAGCCAAATTATTATCCTTACTTCTCCGTTATCCCTATTGATTTCTTGTTCATAATATCAATATGTGAAGAATGGTAAAAATGTGGAGTCACCTGAGACTCAGATTATATACTTCATTTTACATATGAGAAAAATAAAATTCATGATCACATATATCACAAAAAAAGCACAGGATGCTTTTCTAAATACAACATAAAAGCATAGTCTCACTTTTTAAAATTTACTCTTAAAATTGTCACAAGGGAGATTCCCAGAGTATTCCTTCAAGAGGCCTATGACACCATCAGGTTATTTCACACCATCATAGCCATCACCATTTACTTTTGCTCATGATTTATTATTAGAATTATCCAACCCAGTGCTCTGCCTTGCTAATCCCCATCATGTTAGCATTTTCACAAAGAGATTGAAATTTGCCTGATCCTATGAGAAAGAAGGTAAGAAAATTCAGAGTCTTGCAAGATCTTTTATTAATTCCTTTTTAAAATTGTATGAAGAACTTCTGGGCTGGTGAAAACACAGATGTGCTAGGAGGGTGGCACACAGGAGGGAGTATGGAAGCTCCATACAACTCCTCTCCCATGCCTGGACCTATGTACCCTGAGTTATATCTATCATAGTAAACTGGTAATAATAAACTTTAAAAACACACAAAATAAAATATGTGAATGAAAATTATTCTTAATAAGAAAGACCTACAGCAGTTATCCTTTCTTGTCAAAGAAGCTTTCAAATGTTTTAAAGGTCCTCTCTAGTCCAGTGAATTCCTGCTTTTCTGAAGTAGTTCTTTGTGAATGTTTATGTATTTGATTGTGTTTTTAAAAACACGTAGAGTTGGAGGTAGATGTCAAGTCATGTTCCATTTACAGAAAGTCAGAAAGATATGTTAGAAGTCTTTGTATAGAATAATCAGCAGTTTACTCTCTCACACATATTTTAATTTTTTCATAGAAACACAAAAAAGTCTCTAACCATCAGTCATTCTGTATTTTTATATGGGTCAAGTAATATCTCAAATCAGAAATTTAAAAGTATCATTTGCAATAACAAGTAGTAGGTAATTTGATATGCTTAGAATGCCATAAACCAGGGAAAGAGTAGAGGGGAAAATATCATGTGACTGAAAAGATATTACTAAATTCCAACGTTTTTCCAAAATCAGCTAACATGTATAGCTGCAACTATTATCAGAGCTACATTGTTTCCTTGTGTAATTAATTTCATAAATGGCATTTACTGCTGACAGACTGACACTCCCTGTCAACTATATAACAGAAATCATTAGGAGCATATGTGAGTAAGTTGGTTATCTCAGATGGCCATCAGCAGCTGGGTGGGCTGGACAAGAAAATTGGATTCTGGCCTGTCTCAACTCTTCATAAATATGTATGTTACAATTACATGTCAGAGTAATTTTTTAAAAAAGAAAGGAAAATAAAAGATAACTCCAGGTGCGGGGACTTTTGTTAGAAATGAATATATTTCAAGAATTTGGGGATAAGAAAAGCACTAATTACTTGGGGATATGCAACGGCATTTGCATTTTCTTCACGAATTTCTTTCACATCATATTTTCCAACTAGAATATTGTCACTAAATAGGAAAAAAACTCCATGGTCAAAGCTACTGAATAAACATGAGACTAGAAAAGTACCTCTAATGTTATGCTATCCTTGACTTTCATGAGAAACACAGACTAAAATTACTCCATCCCCACTCCTGTGTGCTGGAATGTTCCTATTAGAGAAACAGATCTTGCATGCTGTCCTGACCTTTAATCTGCTCCACTTGGCAGCAACAAGATGTAACACCTTTCTACTGTTCAAAAGAAATAAGATGGAAAATTGAATTGTCTCTTGTTTTGTTTCCTCAAAACCTAGCAATCAATACAAACCTCATTGAAGGTCATCTACGAGCTGGTTTCTACCTAATGAACAGTATAAATGGGCCGTATACATGAAGAAATTTAGATTCCGATTTCTTCAGGACCATTTATAATATTTATGTAACAAAACCTCCAAAGCTCACATTTTAAAAAACTGTCTCTTTTCATCCATACTACTGTTTTATTTTAGTTATTACTTCAAACATATACTCTTTAGTTCTCCAACTAGATGCTATACTTGAAACCTAAGTCCAATATAATATTCTGTTTATTATTCCCAAGCCTAACACATAACAGATGCTTAATAATAATAACAATAATAACATAATTACTTTCCAATGAATCCTTACCATTAGGCAGGTTCAGTGCTGTGCTCTTTACACTTTCATTATCTTATTGATTTCTAACAACCTTGTATATTAAATATTAATATCTTTATGTGACAAATGACAAAGTCAAAGAGAACTGGGTATGAGGGTCTCCAATACCTAGGGCCCTGTATTAAATCCAGGTTAATATGATTCAAAGCCATTATATGAACATTTCCTAAATTCCTATGCGTATATATCCTTTTTAAGAAAGAGTGTTTGAAATTATGTCTAACCCTACCTATATGCAAAATCAAAACAAAACAAAAAAACAAATAAAGTTGAGGCGATCCTGATGAAACACATGACTATTTGCAGACTGTTCTCTGCAGACAAACATAACAACAAATATTCATCCTTATGTCAATAAACTTCCTGAATGCAGAAAACATCCCTAAAAGCC
This sequence comes from Rhinopithecus bieti, assembly GCF_001698545.2. Taxonomy (NCBI): domain Eukaryota; kingdom Metazoa; phylum Chordata; class Mammalia; order Primates; family Cercopithecidae; genus Rhinopithecus; species Rhinopithecus bieti. The sequence goes on along the minus strand of NW_016829221.1, from coordinate 77,611 downwards.
CAACTGGTGGGACCATGTAGGAGTCAAATAAGTTAGTTTTATATATTTATCCATATATATCCATCTATCTTTTTCTCTGTTTGCAAAGAGCTACTTGCAGAAATTTGCTTGAATCAAAAACTATTTCATGTCAGCTAGCCAACCAGAAAATATTCTATTTCTTGTTTAGCTTGATAAAGTGTAAGATGTTACATTTGTAATATTTGTAAAAATAAATCAGTGTCCCGTTACTATCCGCAGTTTCCCAATAGTATGCGTTTGCACTATTCTGGGATTGATTTGGTAATAAGAACTCAATACCCAAAAACTTCTCTTTGTATATCACAGGGAAACATCTTTTTTACCAGTCCAGTGTAAAATTTGCTTAAGTTGTATAAAAATTTTGTTTCAAATTTATTTCAGAACCTGCTTCATGTTTTCATGGCAAAAGGTTTTCCCAAAGAAATATATAGTAAAGCTTTCACTTACAAAGAAGTTTCATGTATGGATTGGTCATTTTCTGTTCATGATAGTCTTTTAATTCAAATGCACTGAAAATCTCCAAAGTTCACAGAAATTCACTCTTGTATTTGACAGCAAAAGAATAAAAGAATCAATGAAATAAATCCTGTAAGAAATGATCAATATCTAATTCTTTTAACTTTACATATGAATAAAGCAATTTAGACTGGTTTAGTTAACTTTTAAATCCATTTATAAATTTGTATGAAAACGAATAGAAAAGAACATTATATGATATTGTAAAAACCCATCAAACATGACAGAGTTTTTTTTTTCTAAATGCCGCAGAATTAAAGTCATGTATTAATGCATTTTACTGATGTATCCCAAGCACCTACAACTATACCAGGCATATAATCGGTGCTCAAAAATATTTATTGAACAGATTAAAGTAATGAATGATTTCTCATTCTCCTTGCCATTCTACATTTGATACTGTATTTCTAATGAAAAAGTATTGCATAACAGTAAGAACTATTTACATTTCTTTAGTGATTTTCTTAGTTTTAAACATATTTTGAAAGAAACTCAATATTTACTTATTTATCATATGAGGTTACTAACATTTTTAGAGAAGATCAGCCTTCCAGGGAGCTCATTTTGGAAAATACTACATTAGATTATTTTGCATCTAAATGTAACAGAATACCACTTGAAAATCCTGGGAGTCTTAAGGATCAGTGATTCCAGAATATTACCAAAGAGGAGGAGGGAAGAAATGTACACCTTCTTTCAAAGTACCAGTTGCTTCTTTTTATTTTCTTTTTTTTAAATTATTATTATACTTTAAGTTCTAGGGTACATGTGCACAACGTGCAGGTTTGTTACATATGTATACATGTGCCATGTTGGTGTGCTGCACTCATTAACTCGTCGTTTATATTAGGTATATCTCCTAATGCTATCCCTCCCCACTACCCCCTTCCCACAATAGAACCCGATGTGTGATGCTCCCCTTCCTGTGTACAAGTGATCTCATTGTTCAATTCCCATCTATGAGTGAGAACATGCGGTATTTGGTTTTCTGTTCTTGTGATAGTTTGCTGAGAATGATGGTTTCCAGTTGCATCCATGTCCCCACAAAGGACATGAACTCATCCTTTTTTATGGCTGCATAGAAAGTACCAGTTGCTTCTTAATCAACTCTGAAAAAAGTCTTCCAGTCCCCAACCCTACTTCAAATCTCAATCCTGAGACTCAGGTATTAAGATTTTGTAAAGACTCATGAACGATTTTTTTATTCTTTTAAGTTCAGGGGTACATGTGTAGCTTTGTGACGTAGGTAAATTGTGTCATGGGGGTTTGTTGTACAGATTATTTCATCACTTGCGTATTAAGCCTAGTATCCATTAGTTATTTTTCCTGATCCTCTTCCTCCTCCCACCCTCTACCCTCAGTTGGCCTCAGTGTGTGCTGTTCACCTCTATGTGTCTATGTGTTCTCAACATTTAGCTCCCACTTAAAAGAGAATATGTGGTATTTGGTTTTCTATCCCTGTGTTAGTTTGCTAAGGATAATGGCCTCCAGTTCGATCCACGTCCCTACAAAGGACATGATCTCATTCTTTTTTATGGCTGCATAGTATTCTATGGTGTATATGTACTACATTTTCTTTATCCAGTGTATCATCGATGGGCATTTAGGCTGATTCCATATCTTTGCTATTGTGAATAGTACCGCAGTGAACATACATATGCATCTGTCCTTGTGACAGAACAATTTATATTCCTTTGGGTATATACCCAGTAATGGGATTGCTGGGTTGAATGGTATTTCTGTCTTTAGGTCTTTGAGGAATTGCCACACTATCTTCCACAATGGCTGAACTAATTTACACTTCCATCAGCAGTGTATAAGTGTTCTTTTTTCTCCACAACCTCACCAGTATCTGTTATTTTTTCATTTTTTTCATAATAGCCATTCTGACCTGTGTGAGACAGAGTCTCATTGTGGTTTTGACTTGCATTTTTGTAATGATCAATGGTGTTGAGCTTTATTTCACATGCATGTTGGCCATGTGTCTGTCTTCCTTTGAGAAGTGTCTATTTATCTCCTTTGCCCACATTAACGGTTTTTTTTTTTCTTGTAAATTTGTTGGAGTTCCTTAACAGATGCTGGATATTAGACTTTTGTCAGATGCATAGTTTGTAAATATTTTTCTCTCACTCTGTAGGTTACCTGTTGATAAGTTTCTTTTGCTGTGCAGAAGCTCTTTCGTTTCATTGGACCCCATTTGTCAACTTCTGCTTTAGTTGTAATTGCTTTTGGTGTCATCATCATGAAATCTTTGCCCAGGCTATATCCTGAATGGTATTGCTTAGGTTGTCTTCCAGAATTTTTATACGTTTGGGTTTTACATTTAAGTCTTTAATCCATCTTGAGTTAAATTGTGTATATGTTATAAGGAAGGGGTCCAGTTTCAATCTTCTGCATATGGCCAGACAGTTATCCCAGCACCATTTATTGAATAGGGAATCCTTTCCCCATTACTTTTAAACATCTGCAAAAGGGTTAGTTTGACTTCCTCTCTCCCTATTTGAGTACCCTTTATTTCTTTCTCTTGCCTGACTACCCTGGCCAAAACTTCCAATACTATGTTGGATATGAGTGGTTAGAGTGGGTGTCCTTGTGCCAGTTTTCAAGGGGACTGCTTCCAGCTTTTGCCCATTCAGTACGATGTTGGCTGTGGGTTTGCCATACATGGCTCTTATTATTTTGACATATGTTCCTTCAATACCTAGTGTATTGAGAGTTTTTAACATGAAGGGATGTTGAATTTTATCACAAGCCTTTTCTGCATCTATTGAGATAATCATGTGTGTTTTCTCTTTAGTTCTGTTTATGTGATGAATCACATTTATTGATTTGTGTATGTTGAACCAAGCTTGCATCCCAGGGATGAAGCCTACTTGATTGTGGTGGATAAGCTTTTTGATGTGTTGCTGGATTCAGTTTGCCAGTATTTTGTTGAGGACTTTTGCATCAATGTTATCAAGGGAATTGGCCTGAAGTTTTCTTTCTTTTATTGTGTCTCTGCAGGGTTTTGGTATTAAGATGATGCTGGTCTCATAGAATGAGTTAGGGAAAAGTCCCCTTTTTTCAATTTTTTGGAATAGTTTCAGTAGGAATGGTACCAGCTCTTCTTTGTACATCAGGTAGAATTCAGCTGTGAGTCCATCTGGTCCTGGACTTTTGTTTTTATTGGTAGGCTATTTATTACTGCCTCAATTTCAGAACTCATTATTGGTCTGTTTAGGGATTCTATTTCTTCCTGGTTCAGTCTCGGGAGGGTGTCTGTGTCCAGGAATTTATCCATTTCTTCTGGATTTTCTAGTTTATGTTCACAGAGGTATTTTTAACATTCTCTAATGGTTGTATTTCCGTGGGTTGATTTTTCTCTTGGTTCTCTAGCTGTTTTAGTTGTGATATTAGGTTGTTAACTTGAGGTCTTTCTAACTTTTTGATGTGGGCATTTAGTGCATAAATTTCCCTCTTAACGCTGCCTTAGCTGTGTCCCAGAGATTCTGGTACAATGTATCTTTGTTCTCATAAGTTTCAAAGAACTTCTTGATTTCTGTCTTAATTTTATTATTTACCCAAAAGTCATTCAGGAGCAGCTTATTCAATTTCCATGTAATTGTATGGTTTCCAGTGAATTTCTTAGTCTTGAGTTCTAATTTGATTGTAACGTGGTCCTAGAGACTGTTTTTTATGGTTTCAGTTTTCCGCATTTGCTGAGGAGTGTTTTACTTTTGATTATTTGATCAATTTTAGAGTAAATGCCATGTGGCAATGAGAAGAATGTATATTACATTGTTTTGCGGTGGAGAGTTCTGTAGATACCTATCAGATCCATTTGATCCAGAACTGAGCTTACATCCTGAATATCTTTGTTAATTTTCTGTCTCGATGATCTGTCTAATATTGCCAGTGGGGTGTTAAAGTATCCCACTACTATTGTGTGGGAGTCTAAGTCTTTTTGAAAGACCCATGAATGATTTTAATATGATCTAATGTTTAAACTGACCGGTATGTGGGTATAACCATGGAAAGGACCATGCGTAATACAAGGCACATTTGGAAAATGTCCTCTTCTTTCCAGAAAAGCTCAGCCATCCATACCACTAATAACTTCTCACACCTTACTCCACAAGTATGCAAAAGATATTGCTGATTTTCAGTAGATTTGATCATTGATATGTTATTCCTAAATTTTCTACTTTCAAGGCTGCTCATGGAGGGAGGGTCTTTCCTTATGTAAGATTAGTTTTCTGAGCCAACTAAAACTGTCAGCCAACATCACCACAGGCAAATGTATGGTTTCACAGTTCAGCATGTGCATGGGTTTGTGTCTTGGTCTGAGTTCTTGACTTTTAAAAGGAAATTATTATATATTATTATAAAGACATAAGGCTTGAAGTTTCAAATTTAGGGATATAATTCATATCCTTCCTTCCTACCTTCCTTCCTTCCATTAAATTGTATATGTCTATACTTTTTCCAGCTCTCTGCATGTGTTGGAGATAGACTACTTCTGTTCTTGAGATTCACAAATAAATAATCAAATATAGAAAAAAGATAGGAGTATCTAAAATGTTAGGAAGAAGTGAATGGCCCAGCAAGATGTCTGGGCTCTACGGAAAGAGAGATGATACAAGGTGTAAGCTAGAAAAAAGAGACAAGTTTTAAAGTAGCTAAGTAGGGATTCGAAGTTAAAACTTCTCAAGTAAAACAAGAATGAGTATAAAATCATCAGGAGACTTCTGTATATTCTTACTGAAGCATTTGTAAAATAATCACAAAATATAGCACTAAAGCAATAAAATTATATATAAATGATAACATTGACCTACTTACTTAAAACGTGTGATAATACTGTTCAGAAAGCTCTAAAAACTCATTGAAATTCACCTTTACAAGACATGTCTATTAAAACGATATTGGCACTTCCTGCTGTGTATGTTACTCAGCTTCTTGCAAGTTGAAACTTTACATTTCAATCAAGGTTCATCTTCAAATCAGTAGAAATTTCTAGGGAACAAGCAGAACTTAAAACTCTCAGACCTTCTTTTGTCATATTTAGTCTGTTAACAGACACAATTGGCTGCCTTCTTTCTACGTTTCTTTTATATTTCAAATGTCCTCCAGGTCCTGATGCATTTATTAACCAAAATATCATCTATGAATCTGAAAACAGGATGCGTTTGACTCACAACTCTCCTCAGTTGCAACACATGAAAAGGGGCATTTTTTAGAAAATGAAAAATCTGAGGCAAAATAAGGAAAATCTAGACCCAATCTTTCCTGCTGTAAGTTGCCATAATTGACAACCCATCATATACAAGACTTTTTGGGGCTATAGGTTATTTTTCTCCCAAAGCAAAAATAACATTAGGCATAATATTAAATTGTCTTTTCAAAGACTTACGGGGTATGCATAAAAATTATTTCTGAAACCAACGTGCTTTTCCTTAATAAGGTAAAATCTCTAGATTCTTATTTAATTAAAAGTCCAGTGACAAATAGATATATATTCAACAGACAACTATTTTTAAAGGCATTATAGAACAAGAAATTTTTTAACTTTTTGTATAACAGCCAATGATAAGGAACTACACTCTTAACTAAGTGTTATTTAATGATGGACATTTAATTGTAAAA